>NW_026991956.1:0-57227 GCF_029215605.1 Mirounga angustirostris | reverse complement strand
AGGGTAGCGAAAGCACGGTTTCCCTACAGTGTTGCTTCTCCCGGTTGGAACGCGGGCTCTTCGACTTCCATGCGAGAGTGGGGCCGCAGTGCTAACTTCATGAAACAAGTGGGGAGTCGTGTTCTGCTCTCTCCCGGGGCCTGAGCCTCACCCGGAACCTGGGGGTGGGCTCACTTGCAGTGGGCTCACTCACGCGCACAGCAAAATGCGTCCACCCTCCGGCAGAGGGCTCTTTCAGCCGAAGCAGGGATGCTCTACGGAGTTGTTCCTTTGAGTTAGGTGGTTGGCTACTTAGGCCCGCAGGCACACCCGGGGCCAGGGTCCCAGCCTCATAAACAAGAGGTGTGTTGAGAGCCGCCTCGCGCACCGGCCTGCTTCTCACTCCATTTCACGTGGGGGACCCTTTCCCGGCCTCTCCTACAAGAACACTGGAAAATTGCTCCAGCTTCAGGGACGGCGAAGTTCAGTAAAGCGCAGCTAAGTCGGTAGCATGGATTCTTGGCGTTGGTAGCCCGGTAGCTAGGCATCCAGGCACACGGGGTACAGCAGTGCCAATCTCCTAAACGGAGAGGGGAGTCGACAGCAGCCTTCCTTTACACTCCTGCTTCTCACTCAGAGTTACGTTTTCGTTCCCTTCCCCAAGCTTTCACCAAAACACACGACAGATGACGCTCACGCTCAAGAAGGGCGATCTTTGCTGAGGCAAGGGTTCTCTACAGCTTTGTCCCTTTGCGATGGGTGGGCGGCCGTTAGGACTCCACGCACGCACGGGAGAGCCGATCTAGGTTCCCGAAACAAGAGCTGAGTCGAGAGGTGCCTTCTGCCCATGCCTATTTCTCCCTCGGAATTCTGCTGGGACTCAGTCCCCAGGTTTGCCCTCCAGCAGAGTTGAAAATGCTGCCACCCTGTGCAGAGGCGAATGAGCTGCAGCTGGGAGTCTTTACAGGCTTCTTTCTGCCAGATCAGTGTGGAGCACCCAGCATTCCAGTGCACACATGGAGCAGTGGCGTTAGCTTCAGGTCACAAGCGCTGGGCCAAGGGGTGCCTTCTGGCCCGGACTTCTGCTCCCTGGCTGTCACGGAAGGAGACCGCTCCCCGGACTCTCACCCACGGCAGCCTGGAAGCTGCTTCCTCCCTCCGAGAGGTGGATGGGAGCTAAAGCACGGCTCCTCTATCGTATGGGTTTTCGAGGAAGACTGCTAGCCATTAGACTCCCATGGAAAGTGGGCCCGCAGTGCTCGTTTCATGAAACACGGGAGGAGTCGTGTTCTGCCTCCTGCCGCCCAGGGCCCGAGTCTCACTTCGAAAAGGCTCTCGGCCTCACTTGCCGTGCTCTCCGCATTCCCACAGCAAACGGCTGCCCACCTCAGCAACGGCTATTGGAGCTGAAGCGCGGGTTCTCACCAGAGCTGTGGCTTCCAGTTAGGGGGCTGCCTTTAGGCCTGCACGCACACACGGGGCAACGGGAATGGCCTCGTCCACACGAGGTGAGTTGACAGCTGCCCTCGGCACCGGCCTGTCTCTCCCCCGATTCTCTGTATGGAGCCCGTCCCCAGGCTCTCTCTCACCCACGCTCCACCCTAAACCGCTTCCTCCCGCAGAGAGGTCGACGGTAGCTTAAAGCACGGTTTCTGCACACTGTTGTTTCTCCGCGTTGGAACGCCCGCCTTTAGGCTTCCATGCCCAAGTAGGGCCGCAGGGCTGGCTAGATCAACCACACGGCTAGTCGTGTTCTGCCTTCTGCCGGGGCCTGCGTCTCCCTCGCAAAAGGCTTTGGGCTCCCTTGCAGGGCTCTCCTGCACGCACACCACGCCATGCTTCTACCCTCGGGAGCTGCTGGTTTAGCTGAAGCACGGATTCTCTCCCGAGTTCTTCCTTCGAGTTAGGGGGTTGTCTTTGAGGCTCCACGCACCTCCACCGGGGGCATCGGTACTAGACCCGTCACCATGGTGTGAGTTGAGAGCTGCCTTCTGCACCGGCCTGTCTCTCCCACGATTTTACGTAATGGAGCCCGTCCCCAGGCTCTCACCCACAGTACACCCTAAACTGCTTCCTCTCACAGGGAGGACGAGGGTAGCGAAAGCACGGTTTCCCTACAGTGTTGCTTCTCCCGGCTGGAACGCGGGCTCTTCGACTTCCATGCGAGAGTGGGGCCGCAGTGCTAACTTCATGAAACAAGTGGGGAGTCGTGTTCTGCTCTCTCCCGGGGCCTGAGCCTCACCCGGAACCTGGGGGTGGGCTCACTTGCAGTGGGCTCCCTCACGCGCACAGCAAAATGCGTCCACCCTCCGGCAGAGGGCTCTTTCAGCCGAAGCAGGGATGCTCTACGGAGTTGTTCCTTTGAGTTAGGTGGTTGGCTACTTAGGCCCGCAGGCACACCCGGGGCCAGGGTCCCAGCCTCATAAACAAGAGGTGTGTTGAGAGCCGCCTCGCGCACCGGCCTGCTTCTCACTCCATTTCACGTGGGGGACCCTTTCCCGGCCTCTCCTACAAGAACACTGGAAAATTGCTCCAGCTTCAGGGACGGCGAAGTTCAGTAAAGCGCAGCTAAGTCGGTAGCATGGATTCTTGGCGTTGGTAGCCCGGTAGCTAGGCATCCAGGCACACGGGGTACAGCAGTGCCAATCTCCTAAACGGAGAGGGGAGTCGACAGCAGCCTTCCTTTACACTCCTGCTTCTCACTCAGAGTTACGTTTTCGTTCCCTTCCCCAAGCTTTCACCAAAACACACGACAGATGACGCTCACGCTCAGGAAGGGCGATCTTTGCTGAGGCAAGGGTTCTCTACAGCTTTGTCCCTTTGCGATGGGTGGGCGGCCGTTAGGACTCCACGCACGCACGGGAGAGCCGATCTAGGTTCCCGAAACAAGAGCTGAGTCGAGAGGTGCCTTCGGCCCATGCCTATTTCTCCCTCGGAATTCTGCTGGGACTCAGTCCCCAGGTTTGCCCTCCAGCAGAGTTGAAAATGCTGCCACCCTGTGCAGAGGCGAATGAGCTGCAGCTGGGAGTCTTTACAGGCTTCTTTCTGCCAGATCAGTGTGGAGCACCCAGCATTCCAGTGCACACATGGAGCAGTGGCGTTAGCTTCAGGTCACAAGCGCTGGGCCAAGGGGTGCCTTCTGGCCCGGACTTCTGCTCCCTGGCTGTCACGGAAGGAGACCGCTCCCCGGACTCTCACCCACGGCAGCCTGGAAGCTGCTTCCTCCCTCCGAGAGGTGGATGGGAGCTAAAGCACGGCTCCTCTATCGTATGGGTTTTCGAGGAAGACTGCTAGCCATTAGACTCCCATGGAAAGTGGGCCCGCAGTGCTCGTTTCATGAAACACGGGAGGAGTCGTGTTCTGCCTCCTGCCGCCCAGGGCCCGAGTCTCACTTCGAAAAGGCTCTCGGCCTCACTTGCCGTGCTCTCCGCATTCCCACAGCAAACGGCTGCCCACCTCAGCAACGGCTATTGGAGCTGAAGCGCGGGTTCTCACCAGAGCTGTGGCTTCCAGTTAGGGGGCTGCCTTTAGGCCTGCACGCACACACGGGGCAACGGGAATGGCCTCGTCCACACGAGGTGAGTTGACAGCTGCCCTCGGCACCGGCCTGTCTCTCCCCCGATTCTCTGTATGGAGCCCGTCCCCAGGCTCTCTCTCACCCACGCTCCACCCTAAACCGCTTCCTCCCGCAGAGAGGTCGACGGTAGCTTAAAGCACGGTTTCTGCACACTGTTGTTTCTCCGCGTTGGAACGCCCGCCTTTAGGCTTCCATGCCCAAGTAGGGCCGCAGGGCTGGCTAGATCAACCACACGGCTAGTCGTGTTCTGCCTTCTGCCGGGGCCTGCGTCTCCCTCGCAAAAGGCTTTGGGCTCCCTTGCAGGGCTCTCCTGCACGCACACCACGCCATGCTTCTACCCTCGGGAGCTGCTGGTTTAGCTGAAGCACGGATTCTCTCCCGAGTTCTTCCTTCGAGTTAGGGGGTTGTCTTTGAGGCTCCACGCACCTCCACCGGGGGCATCGGTACTAGACCCGTCACCATGGTGTGAGTTGAGAGCTGCCTTCTGCACCGGCCTGTCTCTCCCACGATTTTACGTAATGGAGCCCGTCCCCAGGCTCTCACCCACAGTACACCCTAAACTGCTTCCTCTCACAGGGAGGACGAGGGTAGCGAAAGCACGGTTTCCCTACAGTGTTGCTTCTCCCGGCTGGAACGCGGGCTCTTCGACTTCCATGCGAGAGTGGGGCCGCAGTGCTAACTTCATGAAACAAGTGGGGAGTCGTGTTCTGCTCTCTCCCGGGGCCTGAGCCTCACCCGGAACCTGGGGGTGGGCTCACTTGCAGTGGGCTCCCTCACGCGCACAGCAAAATGCGTCCACCCTCCGGCAGAGGGCTCTTTCAGCCGAAGCAGGGATGCTCTACGGAGTTGTTCCTTTGAGTTAGGTGGTTGGCTACTTAGGCCCGCAGGCACACCCGGGGCCAGGGTCCCAGCCTCATAAACAAGAGGTGTGTTGAGAGCCGCCTCGCGCACCGGCCTGCTTCTCACTCCATTTCACGTGGGGGACCCTTTCCCGGCCTCTCCTACAAGAACACTGGAAAATTGCTCCAGCTTCAGGGACGGCGAAGTTCAGTAAAGCGCAGCTAAGTCGGTAGCATGGATTCTTGGCGTTGGTAGCCCGGTAGCTAGGCATCCAGGCACACGGGGTACAGCAGTGCCAATCTCCTAAACGGAGAGGGGAGTCGACAGCAGCCTTCCTTTACACTCCTGCTTCTCACTCAGAGTTACGTTTTCGTTCCCTTCCCCAAGCTTTCACCAAAACACACGACAGATGACGCTCACGCTCAGGAAGGGCGATCTTTGCTGAGGCAAGGGTTCTCTACAGCTTTGTCCCTTTGCGATGGGTGGGCGGCCGTTAGGACTCCACGCACGCACGGGAGAGCCGATCTAGGTTCCCGAAACAAGAGCTGAGTCGAGAGGTGCCTTCGGCCCATGCCTATTTCTCCCTCGGAATTCTGCTGGGACTCAGTCCCCAGGTTTGCCCTCCAGCAGAGTTGAAAATGCTGCCACCCTGTGCAGAGGCGAATGAGCTGCAGCTGGGAGTCTTTACAGGCTTCTTTCTGCCAGATCAGTGTGGAGCACCCAGCATTCCAGTGCACACATGGAGCAGTGGCGTTAGCTTCAGGTCACAAGCGCTGGGCCAAGGGGTGCCTTCTGGCCCGGACTTCTGCTCCCTGGCTGTCACGGAAGGAGACCGCTCCCCGGACTCTCACCCACGGCAGCCTGGAAGCTGCTTCCTCCCTCCGAGAGGTGGATGGGAGCCAAAGCACGGCTCCTCTATCGTATGGGTTTTCGAGGAAGACTGCTAGCCATTAGACTCCCATGGAAAGTGGGCCCGCAGTGCTCGTTTCATGAAACACGGGAGGAGTCGTGTTCTGCCTCCTGCCGCCCAGGGCCCGAGTCTCACTTCGAAAAGGCTCTCGGCCTCACTTGCCGTGCTCTCCGCATTCCCACAGCAAACGGCTGCCCACCTCAGCAACGGCTATTGGAGCTGAAGCGCGGGTTCTCACCAGAGCTGTGGCTTCCAGTTAGGGGGCTGCCTTTAGGCCTGCACGCACACACGGGGCAACGGGAATGGCCTCGTCCACACGAGGTGAGTTGACAGCTGCCTTCGGCACCGGCCTGTCTCTCCCCCGATTCTCTGTATGGAGCCCGTCCCCAGGCTCTCTCTCACCCACGCTCCACCCTAAACCGCTTCCTCCCGCAGAGAGGTCGACGGTAGCTTAAAGCACGGTTTCTGCACACTGTTGTTTCTCCGCGTTGGAACGCCCGCCTTTAGGCTTCCATGCCCAAGTAGGGCCGCAGGGCTGGCTAGATCAACCACACGGCTAGTCGTGTTCTGCCTTCTGCCGGGGCCTGCGTCTCCCTCGCAAAAGGCTTTGGGCTCCCTTGCAGGGCTCTCCTGCACGCACACCACGCCATGCTTCTACCCTCGGGAGCTGCTGGTTTAGCTGAAGCACGGATTCTCTCCCGAGTTCTTCCTTCGAGTTAGGGGGTTGTCTTTGAGGCTCCACGCACCTCCACCGGGGGCATCGGTACTAGACCCGTCACCATGGTGTGAGTTGAGAGCTGCCTTCTGCACCGGCCTGTCTCTCCCACGATTTTACGTAATGGAACCCGTCCCCAGGCTCTCACCCACAGTACACCCTAAACTGCTTCCTCTCACAGGGAGGACGAGGGTAGCGAAAGCACGGTTTCCCTACAGTGTTGCTTCTCCCGGCTGGAACGCGGGCTCTTCGACTTCCATGCGAGAGTGGGGCCGCAGTGCTAACTTCATGAAACAAGTGGGGAGTCGTGTTCTGCTCTCTCCCGGGGCCTGAGCCTCACCCGGAACCTGGGGGTGGGCTCACTTGCAGTGGGCTCCCTCACGCGCACAGCAAAATGCGTCCACCCTCCGGCAGAGGGCTCTTTCAGCCGAAGCAGGGATGCTCTACGGAGTTGTTCCTTTGAGTTAGGTGGTTGGCTACTTAGGCCCGCAGGCACACCCGGGGCCAGGGTCCCAGCCTCATAAACAAGAGGTGTGTTGAGAGCCGCCTCGCGCACCGGCCTGCTTCTCACTCCATTTCACGTGGGGGACCCTTTCCCGGCCTCTCCTACAAGAACACTGGAAAATTGCTCCAGCTTCAGGGACGGCGAAGTTCAGTAAAGCGCAGCTAAGTCGGTAGCATGGATTCTTGGCGTTGGTAGCCCGGTAGCTAGGCATCCAGGCACACGGGGTACAGCAGTGCCAATCTCCTAAACGGAGAGGGGAGTCGACAGCAGCCTTCCTTTACACTCCTGCTTCTCACTCAGAGTTACGTTTTCGTTCCCTTCCCCAAGCTTTCACCAAAACACACGACAGATGACGCTCACGCTCAGGAAGGGCGATCTTTGCTGAGGCAAGGGTTCTCTACAGCTTTGTCCCTTTGCGATGGGTGGGCGGCCGTTAGGACTCCACGCACGCACGGGAGAGCCGATCTAGGTTCCCGAAACAAGAGCTGAGTCGAGAGGTGCCTTCGGCCCATGCCTATTTCTCCCTCGGAATTCTGCTGGGACTCAGTCCCCAGGTTTGCCCTCCAGCAGAGTTGAAAATGCTGCCACCCTGTGCAGAGGCGAATGAGCTGCAGCTGGGAGTCTTTACAGGCTTCTTTCTGCCAGATCAGTGTGGAGCACCCAGCATTCCAGTGCACACATGGAGCAGTGGCGTTAGCTTCAGGTCACAAGCGCTGGGCCAAGGGGTGCCTTCTGGCCCGGACTTCTGCTCCCTGGCTGTCACGGAAGGAGACCGCTCCCCGGACTCTCACCCACGGCAGCCTGGAAGCTGCTTCCTCCCTCCGAGAGGTGGATGGGAGCCAAAGCACGGCTCCTCTATCGTATGGGTTTTCGAGGAAGACTGCTAGCCATTAGACTCCCATGGAAAGTGGGCCCGCAGTGCTCGTTTCATGAAACACGGGAGGAGTCGTGTTCTGCCTCCTGCCGCCCAGGGCCCGAGTCTCACTTCGAAAAGGCTCTCGGCCTCACTTGCCGTGCTCTCCGCATTCCCACAGCAAACGGCTGCCCACCTCAGCAACGGCTATTGGAGCTGAAGCGCGGGTTCTCACCAGAGCTGTGGCTTCCAGTTAGGGGGCTGCCTTTAGGCCTGCACGCACACACGGGGCAACGGGAATGGCCTCGTCCACACGAGGTGAGTTGACAGCTGCCCTCGGCACCGGCCTGTCTCTCCCCCGATTCTCTGTATGGAGCCCGTCCCCAGGCTCTCTCTCACCCACGCTCCACCCTAAACCGCTTCCTCCCGCAGAGAGGTCGACGGTAGCTTAAAGCACGGTTTCTGCACACTGTTGTTTCTCCGCGTTGGAACGCCCGCCTTTAGGCTTCCATGCCCAAGTAGGGCCGCAGGGCTGGCTAGATCAACCACACGGCTAGTCGTGTTCTGCCTTCTGCCGGGGCCTGCGTCTCCCTCGCAAAAGGCTTTGGGCTCCCTTGCAGGGCTCTCCTGCACGCACACCACGCCATGCTTCTACCCTCGGGAGCTGCTGGTTTAGCTGAAGCACGGATTCTCTCCCGAGTTCTTCCTTCGAGTTAGGGGGTTGTCTTTGAGGCTCCACGCACCTCCACCGGGGGCATCGGTACTAGACCCGTCACCATGGTGTGAGTTGAGAGCTGCCTTCTGCACCGGCCTGTCTCTCCCACGATTTTACGTAATGGAGCCCGTCCCCAGGCTCTCACCCACAGTACACCCTAAACTGCTTCCTCTCACAGGGAGGACGAGGGTAGCGAAAGCACGGTTTCCCTACAGTGTTGCTTCTCCCGGCTGGAACGCGGGCTCTTCGACTTCCATGCGAGAGTGGGGCCGCAGTGCTAACTTCATGAAACAAGTGGGGAGTCGTGTTCTGCTCTCTCCCGGGGCCTGAGCCTCACCCGGAACCTGGGGGTGGGCTCACTTGCAGTGGGCTCCCTCACGCGCACAGCAAAATGCGTCCACCCTCCGGCAGAGGGCTCTTTCAGCCGAAGCAGGGATGCTCTACGGAGTTGTTCCTTTGAGTTAGGTGGTTGGCTACTTAGGCCCGCAGGCACACCCGGGGCCAGGGTCCCAGCCTCATAAACAAGAGGTGTGTTGAGAGCCGCCTCGCGCACCGGCCTGCTTCTCACTCCATTTCACGTGGGGGACCCTTTCCCGGCCTCTCCTACAAGAACACTGGAAAATTGCTCCAGCTTCAGGGACGGCGAAGTTCAGTAAAGCGCAGCTAAGTCGGTAGCATGGATTCTTGGCGTTGGTAGCCCGGTAGCTAGGCATCCAGGCACACGGGGTACAGCAGTGCCAATCTCCTAAACGGAGAGGGGAGTCGACAGCAGCCTTCCTTTACACTCCTGCTTCTCACTCAGAGTTACGTTTTCGTTCCCTTCCCCAAGCTTTCACCAAAACACACGACAGATGACGCTCACGCTCAGGAAGGGCGATCTTTGCTGAGGCAAGGGTTCTCTACAGCTTTGTCCCTTTGCGATGGGTGGGCGGCCGTTAGGACTCCACGCACGCACGGGAGAGCCGATCTAGGTTCCCGAAACAAGAGCTGAGTCGAGAGGTGCCTTCGGCCCATGCCTATTTCTCCCTCGGAATTCTGCTGGGACTCAGTCCCCAGGTTTGCCCTCCAGCAGAGTTGAAAATGCTGCCACCCTGTGCAGAGGCGAATGAGCTGCAGCTGGGAGTCTTTACAGGCTTCTTTCTGCCAGATCAGTGTGGAGCACCCAGCATTCCAGTGCACACATGGAGCAGTGGCGTTAGCTTCAGGTCACAAGCGCTGGGCCAAGGGGTGCCTTCTGGCCCGGACTTCTGCTCCCTGGCTGTCACGGAAGGAGACCGCTCCCCGGACTCTCACCCACGGCAGCCTGGAAGCTGCTTCCTCCCTCCGAGAGGTGGATGGGAGCCAAAGCACGGCTCCTCTATCGTATGGGTTTTCGAGGAAGACTGCTAGCCATTAGACTCCCATGGAAAGTGGGCCCGCAGTGCTCGTTTCATGAAACACGGGAGGAGTCGTGTTCTGCCTCCTGCCGCCCAGGGCCCGAGTCTCACTTCGAAAAGGCTCTCGGCCTCACTTGCCGTGCTCTCCGCATTCCCACAGCAAACGGCTGCCCACCTCAGCAACGGCTATTGGAGCTGAAGCGCGGGTTCTCACCAGAGCTGTGGCTTCCAGTTAGGGGGCTGCCTTTAGGCCTGCACGCACACACGGGGCAACGGGAATGGCCTCGTCCACACGAGGTGAGTTGACAGCTGCCCTCGGCACCGGCCTGTCTCTCCCCCGATTCTCTGTATGGAGCCCGTCCCCAGGCTCTCTCTCACCCACGCTCCACCCTAAACCGCTTCCTCCCGCAGAGAGGTCGACGGTAGCTTAAAGCACGGTTTCTGCACACTGTTGTTTCTCCGCGTTGGAACGCCCGCCTTTAGGCTTCCATGCCCAAGTAGGGCCGCAGGGCTGGCTAGATCAACCACACGGCTAGTCGTGTTCTGCCTTCTGCCGGGGCCTGCGTCTCCCTCGCAAAAGGCTTTGGGCTCCCTTGCAGGGCTCTCCTGCACGCACACCACGCCATGCTTCTACCCTCGGGAGCTGCTGGTTTAGCTGAAGCACGGATTCTCTCCCGAGTTCTTCCTTCGAGTTAGGGGGTTGTCTTTGAGGCTCCACGCACCTCCACCGGGGGCATCGGTACTAGACCCGTCACCATGGTGTGAGTTGAGAGCTGCCTTCTGCACCGGCCTGTCTCTCCCACGATTTTACGTAATGGAACCCGTCCCCAGGCTCTCACCCACAGTACACCCTAAACTGCTTCCTCTCACAGGGAGGACGAGGGTAGCTAAAGCACGGTTTCCCTACAGTGTTGCTTCTCCCGGCTGGAACGCGGGCTCTTCGACTTCCATGCGAGAGTGGGGCCGCAGTGCTAACTTCATGAAACAAGTGGGGAGTCGTGTTCTGCTCTCTCCCGGGGCCTGAGCCTCACCCGGAACCTGGGGGTGGGCTCACTTGCAGTGGGCTCCCTCACGCGCACAGCAAAATGCGTCCACCCTCCGGCAGAGGGCTCTTTCAGCCGAAGCAGGGATGCTCTACGGAGTTGTTCCTTTGAGTTAGGTGGTTGGCTACTTAGGCCCGCAGGCACACCCGGGGCCAGGGTCCCAGCCTCATAAACAAGAGGTGTGTTGAGAGCCGCCTCGCGCACCGGCCTGCTTCTCACTCCATTTCACGTGGGGGACCCTTTCCCGGCCTCTCCTACAAGAACACTGGAAAATTGCTCCAGCTTCAGGGACGGCGAAGTTCACTAAAGCGCAGCTAAGTCGGTAGCATGGATTCTTGGCGTTGGTAGCCCGGTAGCTAGGCATCCAGGCACACGGGGTACAGCAGTGCCAATCTCCTAAACGGAGAGGGGAGTCGACAGCAGCCTTCCTTTACACTCCTGCTTCTCACTCAGAGTTACGTTTTCGTTCCCTTCCCCAAGCTTTCACCAAAACACACGACAGATGACGCTCACGCTCAGGAAGGGCGATCTTTGCTGAGGCAAGGGTTCTCTACAGCTTTGTCCCTTTGCGATGGGTGGGCGGCCGTTAGGACTCCACGCACGCACGGGAGAGCCGATCTAGGTTCCCGAAACAAGAGCTGAGTCGAGAGGTGCCTTCGGCCCATGCCTATTTCTCCCTCGGAATTCTGCTGGGACTCAGTCCCCAGGTTTGCCCTCCAGCAGAGTTGAAAATGCTGCCACCCTGTGCAGAGGCGAATGAGCTGCAGCTGGGAGTCTTTACAGGCTTCTTTCTGCCAGATCAGTGTGGAGCACCCAGCATTCCAGTGCACACATGGAGCAGTGGCGTTAGCTTCAGGTCACAAGCGCTGGGCCAAGGGGTGCCTTCTGGCCCGGACTTCTGCTCCCTGGCTGTCACGGAAGGAGACCGCTCCCCGGACTCTCACCCACGGCAGCCTGGAAGCTGCTTCCTCCCTCCGAGAGGTGGATGGGAGCCAAAGCACGGCTCCTCTATCGTATGGGTTTTCGAGGAAGACTGCTAGCCATTAGACTCCCATGGAAAGTGGGCCCGCAGTGCTCGTTTCATGAAACACGGGAGGAGTCGTGTTCTGCCTCCTGCCGCCCAGGGCCCGAGTCTCACTTCGAAAAGGCTCTCGGCCTCACTTGCCGTGCTCTCCGCATTCCCACAGCAAACGGCTGCCCACCTCAGCAACGGCTATTGGAGCTGAAGCGCGGGTTCTCACCAGAGCTGTGGCTTCCAGTTAGGGGGCTGCCTTTAGGCCTGCACGCACACACGGGGCAACGGGAATGGCCTCGTCCACACGAGGTGAGTTGACAGCTGCCCTCGGCACCGGCCTGTCTCTCCCCCGATTCTCTGTATGGAGCCCGTCCCCAGGCTCTCTCTCACCCACGCTCCACCCTAAACCGCTTCCTCCCGCAGAGAGGTCGACGGTAGCTTAAAGCACGGTTTCTGCACACTGTTGTTTCTCCGCGTTGGAACGCCCGCCTTTAGGCTTCCATGCCCAAGTAGGGCCGCAGGGCTGGCTAGATCAACCACACGGCTAGTCGTGTTCTGCCTTCTGCCGGGGCCTGCGTCTCCCTCGCAAAAGGCTTTGGGCTCCCTTGCAGGGCTCTCCTGCACGCACACCACGCCATGCTTCTACCCTCGGGAGCTGCTGGTTTAGCTGAAGCACGGATTCTCTCCCGAGTTCTTCCTTCGAGTTAGGGGGTTGTCTTTGAGGCTCCACGCACCTCCACCGGGGGCATCGGTACTAGACCCGTCACCATGGTGTGAGTTGAGAGCTGCCTTCTGCACCGGCCTGTCTCTCCCACGATTTTACGTAATGGAACCCGTCCCCAGGCTCTCACCCACAGTACACCCTAAACTGCTTCCTCTCACAGGGAGGACGAGGGTAGCTAAAGCACGGTTTCCCTACAGTGTTGCTTCTCCCGGCTGGAACGCGGGCTCTTCGACTTCCATGCGAGAGTGGGGCCGCAGTGCTAACTTCATGAAACAAGTGGGGAGTCGTGTTCTGCTCTCTCCCGGGGCCTGAGCCTCACCCGGAACCTGGGGGTGGGCTCACTTGCAGTGGGCTCCCTCACGCGCACAGCAAAATGCGTCCACCCTCCGGCAGAGGGCTCTTTCAGCCGAAGCAGGGATGCTCTACGGAGTTGTTCCTTTGAGTTAGGTGGTTGGCTACTTAGGCCCGCAGGCACACCCGGGGCCAGGGTCCCAGCCTCATAAACAAGAGGTGTGTTGAGAGCCGCCTCGCGCACCGGCCTGCTTCTCACTCCATTTCACGTGGGGGACCCTTTCCCGGCCTCTCCTACAAGAACACTGGAAAATTGCTCCAGCTTCAGGGACGGCGAAGTTCACTAAAGCGCAGCTAAGTCGGTAGCATGGATTCTTGGCGTTGGTAGCCCGGTAGCTAGGCATCCAGGCACACGGGGTACAGCAGTGCCAATCTCCTAAACGGAGAGGGGAGTCGACAGCAGCCTTCCTTTACACTCCTGCTTCTCACTCAGAGTTACGTTTTCGTTCCCTTCCCCAAGCTTTCACCAAAACACACGACAGATGACGCTCACGCTCAGGAAGGGCGATCTTTGCTGAGGCAAGGGTTCTCTACAGCTTTGTCCCTTTGCGATGGGTGGGCGGCCGTTAGGACTCCACGCACGCACGGGAGAGCCGATCTAGGTTCCCGAAACAAGAGCTGAGTCGAGAGGTGCCTTCGGCCCATGCCTATTTCTCCCTCGGAATTCTGCTGGGACTCAGTCCCCAGGTTTGCCCTCCAGCAGAGTTGAAAATGCTGCCACCCTGTGCAGAGGCGAATGAGCTGCAGCTGGGAGTCTTTACAGGCTTCTTTCTGCCAGATCAGTGTGGAGCACCCAGCATTCCAGTGCACACATGGAGCAGTGGCGTTAGCTTCAGGTCACAAGCGCTGGGCCAAGGGGTGCCTTCTGGCCCGGACTTCTGCTCCCTGGCTGTCACGGAAGGAGACCGCTCCCCGGACTCTCACCCACGGCAGCCTGGAAGCTGCTTCCTCCCTCCGAGAGGTGGATGGGAGCCAAAGCACGGCTCCTCTATCGTATGGGTTTTCGAGGAAGACTGCTAGCCATTAGACTCCCATGGAAAGTGGGCCCGCAGTGCTCGTTTCATGAAACACGGGAGGAGTCGTGTTCTGCCTCCTGCCGCCCAGGGCCCGAGTCTCACTTCGAAAAGGCTCTCGGCCTCACTTGCCGTGCTCTCCGCATTCCCACAGCAAACGGCTGCCCACCTCAGCAACGGCTATTGGAGCTGAAGCGCGGGTTCTCACCAGAGCTGTGGCTTCCAGTTAGGGGGCTGCCTTTAGGCCTGCACGCACACACGGGGCAACGGGAATGGCCTCGTCCACACGAGGTGAGTTGACAGCTGCCTTCGGCACCGGCCTGTCTCTCCCCCGATTCTCTGTATGGAGCCCGTCCCCAGGCTCTCTCTCACCCACGCTCCACCCTAAACCGCTTCCTCCCGCAGAGAGGTCGACGGTAGCTTAAAGCACGGTTTCTGCACACTGTTGTTTCTCCGCGTTGGAACGCCCGCCTTTAGGCTTCCATGCCCAAGTAGGGCCGCAGGGCTGGCTAGATCAACCACACGGCTAGTCGTGTTCTGCCTTCTGCCGGGGCCTGCGTCTCCCTCGCAAAAGGCTTTGGGCTCCCTTGCAGGGCTCTCCTGCACGCACACCACGCCATGCTTCTACCCTCGGGAGCTGCTGGTTTAGCTGAAGCACGGATTCTCTCCCGAGTTCTTCCTTCGAGTTAGGGGGTTGTCTTTGAGGCTCCACGCACCTCCACCGGGGGCATCGGTACTAGACCCGTCACCATGGTGTGAGTTGAGAGCTGCCTTCTGCACCGGCCTGTCTCTCCCACGATTTTACGTAATGGAACCCGTCCCCAGGCTCTCACCCACAGTACACCCTAAACTGCTTCCTCTCACAGGGAGGACGAGGGTAGCTAAAGCACGGTTTCCCTACAGTGTTGCTTCTCCCGGCTGGAACGCGGGCTCTTCGACTTCCATGCGAGAGTGGGGCCGCAGTGCTAACTTCATGAAACAAGTGGGGAGTCGTGTTCTGCTCTCTCCCGGGGCCTGAGCCTCACCCGGAACCTGGGGGTGGGCTCACTTGCAGTGGGCTCCCTCACGCGCACAGCAAAATGCGTCCACCCTCCGGCAGAGGGCTCTTTCAGCCGAAGCAGGGATGCTCTACGGAGTTGTTCCTTTGAGTTAGGTGGTTGGCTACTTAGGCCCGCAGGCACACCCGGGGCCAGGGTCCCAGCCTCATAAACAAGAGGTGTGTTGAGAGCCGCCTCGCGCACCGGCCTGCTTCTCACTCCATTTCACGTGGGGGACCCTTTCCCGGCCTCTCCTACAAGAACACTGGAAAATTGCTCCAGCTTCAGGGACGGCGAAGTTCACTAAAGCGCAGCTAAGTCGGTAGCATGGATTCTTGGCGTTGGTAGCCCGGTAGCTAGGCATCCAGGCACACGGGGTACAGCAGTGCCAATCTCCTAAACGGAGAGGGGAGTCGACAGCAGCCTTCCTTTACACTCCTGCTTCTCACTCAGAGTTACGTTTTCGTTCCCTTCCCCAAGCTTTCACCAAAACACACGACAGATGACGCTCACGCTCAGGAAGGGCGATCTTTGCTGAGGCAAGGGTTCTCTACAGCTTTGTCCCTTTGCGATGGGTGGGCGGCCGTTAGGACTCCACGCACGCACGGGAGAGCCGATCTAGGTTCCCGAAACAAGAGCTGAGTCGAGAGGTGCCTTCGGCCCATGCCTATTTCTCCCTCGGAATTCTGCTGGGACTCAGTCCCCAGGTTTGCCCTCCAGCAGAGTTGAAAATGCTGCCACCCTGTGCAGAGGCGAATGAGCTGCAGCTGGGAGTCTTTACAGGCTTCTTTCTGCCAGATCAGTGTGGAGCACCCAGCATTCCAGTGCACACATGGAGCAGTGGCGTTAGCTTCAGGTCACAAGCGCTGGGCCAAGGGGTGCCTTCTGGCCCGGACTTCTGCTCCCTGGCTGTCACGGAAGGAGACCGCTCCCCGGACTCTCACCCACGGCAGCCTGGAAGCTGCTTCCTCCCTCCGAGAGGTGGATGGGAGCCAAAGCACGGCTCCTCTATCGTATGGGTTTTCGAGGAAGACTGCTAGCCATTAGACTCCCATGGAAAGTGGGCCCGCAGTGCTCGTTTCATGAAACACGGGAGGAGTCGTGTTCTGCCTCCTGCCGCCCAGGGCCCGAGTCTCACTTCGAAAAGGCTCTCGGCCTCACTTGCCGTGCTCTCCGCATTCCCACAGCAAACGGCTGCCCACCTCAGCAACGGCTATTGGAGCTGAAGCGCGGGTTCTCACCAGAGCTGTGGCTTCCAGTTAGGGGGCTGCCTTTAGGCCTGCACGCACACACGGGGCAACGGGAATGGCCTCGTCCACACGAGGTGAGTTGACAGCTGCCTTCGGCACCGGCCTGTCTCTCCCCCGATTCTCTGTATGGAGCCCGTCCCCAGGCTCTCTCTCACCCACGCTCCACCCTAAACCGCTTCCTCCCGCAGAGAGGTCGACGGTAGCTTAAAGCACGGTTTCTGCACACTGTTGTTTCTCCGCGTTGGAACGCCCGCCTTTAGGCTTCCATGCCCAAGTAGGGCCGCAGGGCTGGCTAGATCAACCACACGGCTAGTCGTGTTCTGCCTTCTGCCGGGGCCTGCGTCTCCCTCGCAAAAGGCTTTGGGCTCCCTTGCAGGGCTCTCCTGCACGCACACCACGCCATGCTTCTACCCTCGGGAGCTGCTGGTTTAGCTGAAGCACGGATTCTCTCCCGAGTTCTTCCTTCGAGTTAGGGGGTTGTCTTTGAGGCTCCACGCACCTCCACCGGGGGCATCGGTACTAGACCCGTAACCATGGTGTGAGTTGAGAGCTGCCTTCTGCACCGGCCTGTCTCTCCCACGATTTTACGTAATGGAACCCGTCCCCAGGCTCTCACCCACAGTACACCCTAAACTGCTTCCTCTCACAGGGAGGACGAGGGTAGCTAAAGCACGGTTTCCCTACAGTGTTGCTTCTCCCGGTTGGAACGCGGGCTCTTCGACTTCCATGCGAGAGTGGGGCCGCAGTGCTAACTTCATGAAACAAGTGGGGAGTCGTGTTCTGCTCTCTCCCGGGGCCTGAGCCTCACCCGGAACCTGGGGGTGGGCTCACTTGCAGTGGGCTCCCTCACGCGCACAGCAAAATGCGTCCACCCTCCGGCAGAGGGCTCTTTCAGCCGAAGCAGGGATGCTCTACGGAGTTGTTCCTTTGAGTTAGGTGGTTGGCTACTTAGGCCCGCAGGCACACCCGGGGCCAGGGTCCCAGCCTCATAAACAAGAGGTGTGTTGAGAGCCGCCTCGCGCACCGGCCTGCTTCTCACTCCATTTCACGTGGGGGACCCTTTCCCGGCCTCTCCTACAAGAACACTGGAAAATTGCTCCAGCTTCAGGGACGGCGAAGTTCACTAAAGCGCAGCTAAGTCGGTAGCATGGATTCTTGGCGTTGGTAGCCCGGTAGCTAGGCATCCAGGCACACGGGGTACAGCAGTGCCAATCTCCTAAACGGAGAGGGGAGTCGACAGCAGCCTTCCTTTACACTCCTGCTTCTCACTCAGAGTTACGTTTTCGTTCCCTTCCCCAAGCTTTCACCAAAACACACGACAGATGACGCTCACGCTCAGGAAGGGCGATCTTTGCTGAGGCAAGGGTTCTCTACAGCTTTGTCCCTTTGCGATGGGTGGGCGGCCGTTAGGACTCCACGCACGCACGGGAGAGCCGATCTAGGTTCCCGAAACAAGAGCTGAGTCGAGAGGTGCCTTCGGCCCATGCCTATTTCTCCCTCGGAATTCTGCTGGGACTCAGTCCCCAGGTTTGCCCTCCAGCAGAGTTGAAAATGCTGCCACCCTGTGCAGAGGCGAATGAGCTGCAGCTGGGAGTCTTTACAGGCTTCTTTCTGCCAGATCAGTGTGGAGCACCCAGCATTCCAGTGCACACATGGAGCAGTGGCGTTAGCTTCAGGTCACAAGCGCTGGGCCAAGGGGTGCCTTCTGGCCCGGACTTCTGCTCCCTGGCTGTCACGGAAGGAGACCGCTCCCCGGACTCTCACCCACGGCAGCCTGGAAGCTGCTTCCTCCCTCCGAGAGGTGGATGGGAGCCAAAGCACGGCTCCTCTATCGTATGGGTTTTCGAGGAAGACTGCTAGCCATTAGACTCCCATGGAAAGTGGGCCCGCAGTGCTCGTTTCATGAAACACGGGAGGAGTCGTGTTCTGCCTCCTGCCGCCCAGGGCCCGAGTCTCACTTCGAAAAGGCTCTCGGCCTCACTTGCCGTGCTCTCCGCATTCCCACAGCAAACGGCTGCCCACCTCAGCAACGGCTATTGGAGCTGAAGCGCGGGTTCTCACCAGAGCTGTGGCTTCCAGTTAGGGGGCTGCCTTTAGGCCTGCACGCACACACGGGGCAACGGGAATGGCCTCGTCCACACGAGGTGAGTTGACAGCTGCCTTCGGCACCGGCCTGTCTCTCCCCCGATTCTCTGTATGGAGCCCGTCCCCAGGCTCTCTCTCACCCACGCTCCACCCTAAACCGCTTCCTCCCGCAGAGAGGTCGACGGTAGCTTAAAGCACGGTTTCTGCACACTGTTGTTTCTCCGCGTTGGAACGCCCGCCTTTAGGCTTCCATGCCCAAGTAGGGCCGCAGGGCTGGCTAGATCAACCACACGGCTAGTCGTGTTCTGCCTTCTGCCGGGGCCTGCGTCTCCCTCGCAAAAGGCTTTGGGCTCCCTTGCAGGGCTCTCCTGCACGCACACCACGCCATGCTTCTACCCTCGGGAGCTGCTGGTTTAGCTGAAGCACGGATTCTCTCCCGAGTTCTTCCTTCGAGTTAGGGGGTTGTCTTTGAGGCTCCACGCACCTCCACCGGGGGCATCGGTACTAGACCCGTCACCATGGTGTGAGTTGAGAGCTGCCTTCTGCACCGGCCTGTCTCTCCCACGATTTTACGTAATGGAGCCCGTCCCCAGGCTCTCACCCACAGTACACCCTAAACTGCTTCCTCTCACAGGGAGGACGAGGGTAGCGAAAGCACGGTTTCCCTACAGTGTTGCTTCTCCCGGTTGGAACGCGGGCTCTTCGACTTCCATGCGAGAGTGGGGCCGCAGTGCTAACTTCATGAAACAAGTGGGGAGTCGTGTTCTGCTCTCTCCCGGGGCCTGAGCCTCACCCGGAACCTGGGGGTGGGCTCACTTGCAGTGGGCTCACTCACGCGCACAGCAAAATGCGTCCACCCTCCGGCAGAGGGCTCTTTCAGCCGAAGCAGGGATGCTCTACGGAGTTGTTCCTTTGAGTTAGGTGGTTGGCTACTTAGGCCCGCAGGCACACCCGGGGCCAGGGTCCCAGCCTCATAAACAAGAGGTGTGTTGAGAGCCGCCTCGCGCACCGGCCTGCTTCTCACTCCATTTCACGTGGGGGACCCTTTCCCGGCCTCTCCTACAAGAACACTGGAAAATTGCTCCAGCTTCAGGGACGGCGAAGTTCAGTAAAGCGCAGCTAAGTCGGTAGCATGGATTCTTGGCGTTGGTAGCCCGGTAGCTAGGCATCCAGGCACACGGGGTACAGCAGTGCCAATCTCCTAAACGGAGAGGGGAGTCGACAGCAGCCTTCCTTTACACTCCTGCTTCTCACTCAGAGTTACGTTTTCGTTCCCTTCCCCAAGCTTTCACCAAAACACACGACAGATGACGCTCACGCTCAAGAAGGGCGATCTTTGCTGAGGCAAGGGTTCTCTACAGCTTTGTCCCTTTGCGATGGGTGGGCGGCCGTTAGGACTCCACGCACGCACGGGAGAGCCGATCTAGGTTCCCGAAACAAGAGCTGAGTCGAGAGGTGCCTTCTGCCCATGCCTATTTCTCCCTCGGAATTCTGCTGGGACTCAGTCCCCAGGTTTGCCCTCCAGCAGAGTTGAAAATGCTGCCACCCTGTGCAGAGGCGAATGAGCTGCAGCTGGGAGTCTTTACAGGCTTCTTTCTGCCAGATCAGTGTGGAGCACCCAGCATTCCAGTGCACACATGGAGCAGTGGCGTTAGCTTCAGGTCACAAGCGCTGGGCCAAGGGGTGCCTTCTGGCCCGGACTTCTGCTCCCTGGCTGTCACGGAAGGAGACCGCTCCCCGGACTCTCACCCACGGCAGCCTGGAAGCTGCTTCCTCCCTCCGAGAGGTGGATGGGAGCTAAAGCACGGCTCCTCTATCGTATGGGTTTTCGAGGAAGACTGCTAGCCATTAGACTCCCATGGAAAGTGGGCCCGCAGTGCTCGTTTCATGAAACACGGGAGGAGTCGTGTTCTGCCTCCTGCCGCCCAGGGCCCGAGTCTCACTTCGAAAAGGCTCTCGGCCTCACTTGCCGTGCTCTCCGCATTCCCACAGCAAACGGCTGCCCACCTCAGCAACGGCTATTGGAGCTGAAGCGCGGGTTCTCACCAGAGCTGTGGCTTCCAGTTAGGGGGCTGCCTTTAGGCCTGCACGCACACACGGGGCAACGGGAATGGCCTCGTCCACACGAGGTGAGTTGACAGCTGCCTTCGGCACCGGCCTGTCTCTCCCCCGATTCTCTGTATGGAGCCCGTCCCCAGGCTCTCTCTCACCCACGCTCCACCCTAAACCGCTTCCTCCCGCAGAGAGGTCGACGGTAGCTTAAAGCACGGTTTCTGCACACTGTTGTTTCTCCGCGTTGGAACGCCCGCCTTTAGGCTTCCATGCCCAAGTAGGGCCGCAGGGCTGGCTAGATCAACCACACGGCTAGTCGTGTTCTGCCTTCTGCCGGGGCCTGCGTCTCCCTCGCAAAAGGCTTTGGGGTCCCTTGCAGGGCTCTCCTGCACGCACACCACGCCATGCTTCTACCCTCGGGAGCTGCTGGTTTAGCTGAAGCACGGATTCTCTCCCGAGTTCTTCCTTCGAGTTAGGGGGTTGTCTTTGAGGCTCCACGCACCTCCACCGGGGGCATCGGTACTAGACCCGTCACCATGGTGTGAGTTGAGAGCTGCCTTCTGCACCGGCCTGTCTCTCCCACGATTTTACGTAATGGAGCCCGTCCCCAGGCTCTCACCCACAGTACACCCTAAACTGCTTCCTCTCACAGGGAGGACGAGGGTAGCGAAAGCACGGTTTCCCTACAGTGTTGCTTCTCCCGGTTGGAACGCGGGCTCTTCGACTTCCATGCGAGAGTGGGGCCGCAGTGCTAACTTCATGAAACAAGTGGGGAGTCGTGTTCTGCTCTCTCCCGGGGCCTGAGCCTCACCCGGAACCTGGGGGTGGGCTCACTTGCAGTGGGCTCACTCACGCGCACAGCAAAATGCGTCCACCCTCCGGCAGAGGGCTCTTTCAGCCGAAGCAGGGATGCTCTACGGAGTTGTTCCTTTGAGTTAGGTGGTTGGCTACTTAGGCCCGCAGGCACACCCGGGGCCAGGGTCCCAGCCTCATAAACAAGAGGTGTGTTGAGAGCCGCCTCGCGCACCGGCCTGCTTCTCACTCCATTTCACGTGGGGGACCCTTTCCCGGCCTCTCCTACAAGAACACTGGAAAATTGCTCCAGCTTCAGGGACGGCGAAGTTCAGTAAAGCGCAGCTAAGTCGGTAGCATGGATTCTTGGCGTTGGTAGCCCGGTAGCTAGGCATCCAGGCACACGGGGTACAGCAGTGCCAATCTCCTAAACGGAGAGGGGAGTCGACAGCAGCCTTCCTTTACACTCCTGCTTCTCACTCAGAGTTACGTTTTCGTTCCCTTCCCCAAGCTTTCACCAAAACACACGACAGATGACGCTCACGCTCAAGAAGGGCGATCTTTGCTGAGGCAAGGGTTCTCTACAGCTTTGTCCCTTTGCGATGGGTGGGCGGCCGTTAGGACTCCACGCACGCACGGGAGAGCCGATCTAGGTTCCCGAAACAAGAGCTGAGTCGAGAGGTGCCTTCTGCCCATGCCTATTTCTCCCTCGGAATTCTGCTGGGACTCAGTCCCCAGGTTTGCCCTCCAGCAGAGTTGAAAATGCTGCCACCCTGTGCAGAGGCGAATGAGCTGCAGCTGGGAGTCTTTACAGGCTTCTTTCTGCCAGATCAGTGTGGAGCACCCAGCATTCCAGTGCACACATGGAGCAGTGGCGTTAGCTTCAGGTCACAAGCGCTGGGCCAAGGGGTGCCTTCTGGCCCGGACTTCTGCTCCCTGGCTGTCACGGAAGGAGACCGCTCCCCGGACTCTCACCCACGGCAGCCTGGAAGCTGCTTCCTCCCTCCGAGAGGTGGATGGGAGCTAAAGCACGGCTCCTCTATCGTATGGGTTTTCGAGGAAGACTGCTAGCCATTAGACTCCCATGGAAAGTGGGCCCGCAGTGCTCGTTTCATGAAACACGGGAGGAGTCGTGTTCTGCCTCCTGCCGCCCAGGGCCCGAGTCTCACTTCGAAAAGGCTCTCGGCCTCACTTGCCGTGCTCTCCGCATTCCCACAGCAAACGGCTGCCCACCTCAGCAACGGCTATTGGAGCTGAAGCGCGGGTTCTCACCAGAGCTGTGGCTTCCAGTTAGGGGGCTGCCTTTAGGCCTGCACGCACACACGGGGCAACGGGAATGGCCTCGTCCACACGAGGTGAGTTGACAGCTGCCCTCGGCACCGGCCTGTCTCTCCCCCGATTCTCTGTATGGAGCCCGTCCCCAGGCTCTCTCTCACCCACGCTCCACCCTAAACCGCTTCCTCCCGCAGAGAGGTCGACGGTAGCTTAAAGCACGGTTTCTGCACACTGTTGTTTCTCCGCGTTGGAACGCCCGCCTTTAGGCTTCCATGCCCAAGTAGGGCCGCAGGGCTGGCTAGATCAACCACACGGCTAGTCGTGTTCTGCCTTCTGCCGGGGCCTGCGTCTCCCTCGCAAAAGGCTTTGGGCTCCCTTGCAGGGCTCTCCTGCACGCACACCACGCCATGCTTCTACCCTCGGGAGCTGCTGGTTTAGCTGAAGCACGGATTCTCTCCCGAGTTCTTCCTTCGAGTTAGGGGGTTGTCTTTGAGGCTCCACGCACCTCCACCGGGGGCATCGGTACTAGACCCGTCACCATGGTGTGAGTTGAGAGCTGCCTTCTGCACCGGCCTGTCTCTCCCACGATTTTACGTAATGGAGCCCGTCCCCAGGCTCTCACCCACAGTACACCCTAAACTGCTTCCTCTCACAGGGAGGACGAGGGTAGCGAAAGCACGGTTTCCCTACAGTGTTGCTTCTCCCGGTTGGAACGCGGGCTCTTCGACTTCCATGCGAGAGTGGGGCCGCAGTGCTAACTTCATGAAACAAGTGGGGAGTCGTGTTCTGCTCTCTCCCGGGGCCTGAGCCTCACCCGGAACCTGGGGGTGGGCTCACTTGCAGTGGGCTCACTCACGCGCACAGCAAAATGCGTCCACCCTCCGGCAGAGGGCTCTTTCAGCCGAAGCAGGGATGCTCTACGGAGTTGTTCCTTTGAGTTAGGTGGTTGGCTACTTAGGCCCGCAGGCACACCCGGGGCCAGGGTCCCAGCCTCATAAACAAGAGGTGTGTTGAGAGCCGCCTCGCGCACCGGCCTGCTTCTCACTCCATTTCACGTGGGGGACCCTTTCCCGGCCTCTCCTACAAGAACACTGGAAAATTGCTCCAGCTTCAGGGACGGCGAAGTTCAGTAAAGCGCAGCTAAGTCGGTAGCATGGATTCTTGGCGTTGGTAGCCCGGTAGCTAGGCATCCAGGCACACGGGGTACAGCAGTGCCAATCTCCTAAACGGAGAGGGGAGTCGACAGCAGCCTTCCTTTACACTCCTGCTTCTCACTCAGAGTTACGTTTTCGTTCCCTTCCCCAAGCTTTCACCAAAACACACGACAGATGACGCTCACGCTCAAGAAGGGCGATCTTTGCTGAGGCAAGGGTTCTCTACAGCTTTGTCCCTTTGCGATGGGTGGGCGGCCGTTAGGACTCCACGCACGCACGGGAGAGCCGATCTAGGTTCCCGAAACAAGAGCTGAGTCGAGAGGTGCCTTCTGCCCATGCCTATTTCTCCCTCGGAATTCTGCTGGGACTCAGTCCCCAGGTTTGCCCTCCAGCAGAGTTGAAAATGCTGCCACCCTGTGCAGAGGCGAATGAGCTGCAGCTGGGAGTCTTTACAGGCTTCTTTCTGCCAGATCAGTGTGGAGCACCCAGCATTCCAGTGCACACATGGAGCAGTGGCGTTAGCTTCAGGTCACAAGCGCTGGGCCAAGGGGTGCCTTCTGGCCCGGACTTCTGCTCCCTGGCTGTCACGGAAGGAGACCGCTCCCCGGACTCTCACCCACGGCAGCCTGGAAGCTGCTTCCTCCCTCCGAGAGGTGGATGGGAGCTAAAGCACGGCTCCTCTATCGTATGGGTTTTCGAGGAAGACTGCTAGCCATTAGACTCCCATGGAAAGTGGGCCCGCAGTGCTCGTTTCATGAAACACGGGAGGAGTCGTGTTCTGCCTCCTGCCGCCCAGGGCCCGAGTCTCACTTCGAAAAGGCTCTCGGCCTCACTTGCCGTGCTCTCCGCATTCCCACAGCAAACGGCTGCCCACCTCAGCAACGGCTATTGGAGCTGAAGCGCGGGTTCTCACCAGAGCTGTGGCTTCCAGTTAGGGGGCTGCCTTTAGGCCTGCACGCACACACGGGGCAACGGGAATGGCCTCGTCCACACGAGGTGAGTTGACAGCTGCCCTCGGCACCGGCCTGTCTCTCCCCCGATTCTCTGTATGGAGCCCGTCCCCAGGCTCTCTCTCACCCACGCTCCACCCTAAACCGCTTCCTCCCGCAGAGAGGTCGACGGTAGCTTAAAGCACGGTTTCTGCACACTGTTGTTTCTCCGCGTTGGAACGCCCGCCTTTAGGCTTCCATGCCCAAGTAGGGCCGCAGGGCTGGCTAGATCAACCACACGGCTAGTCGTGTTCTGCCTTCTGCCGGGGCCTGCGTCTCCCTCGCAAAAGGCTTTGGGGTCCCTTGCAGGGCTCTCCTGCACGCACACCACGCCATGCTTCTACCCTCGGGAGCTGCTGGTTTAGCTGAAGCACGGATTCTCTCCCGAGTTCTTCCTTCGAGTTAGGGGGTTGTCTTTGAGGCTCCACGCACCTCCACCGGGGGCATCGGTACTAGACCCGTCACCATGGTGTGAGTTGAGAGCTGCCTTCTGCACCGGCCTGTCTCTCCCACGATTTTACGTAATGGAGCCCGTCCCCAGGCTCTCACCCACAGTACACCCTAAACTGCTTCCTCTCACAGGGAGGACGAGGGTAGCGAAAGCACGGTTTCCCTACAGTGTTGCTTCTCCCGGTTGGAACGCGGGCTCTTCGACTTCCATGCGAGAGTGGGGCCGCAGTGCTAACTTCATGAAACAAGTGGGGAGTCGTGTTCTGCTCTCTCCCGGGGCCTGAGCCTCACCCGGAACCTGGGGGTGGGCTCACTTGCAGTGGGCTCCCTCACGCGCACAGCAAAATGCGTCCACCCTCCGGCAGAGGGCTCTTTCAGCCGAAGCAGGGATGCTCTACGGAGTTGTTCCTTTGAGTTAGGTGGTTGGCTACTTAGGCCCGCAGGCACACCCGGGGCCAGGGTCCCAGCCTCATAAACAAGAGGTGTGTTGAGAGCCGCCTCGCGCACCGGCCTGCTTCTCACTCCATTTCACGTGGGGGACCCTTTCCCGGCCTCTCCTACAAGAACACTGGAAAATTGCTCCAGCTTCAGGGACGGCGAAGTTCAGTAAAGCGCAGCTAAGTCGGTAGCATGGATTCTTGGCGTTGGTAGCCCGGTAGCTAGGCATCCAGGCACACGGGGTACAGCAGTGCCAATCTCCTAAACGGAGAGGGGAGTCGACAGCAGCCTTCCTTTACACTCCTGCTTCTCACTCAGAGTTACGTTTTCGTTCCCTTCCCCAAGCTTTCACCAAAACACACGACAGATGACGCTCACGCTCAAGAAGGGCGATCTTTGCTGAGGCAAGGGTTCTCTACAGCTTTGTCCCTTTGCGATGGGTGGGCGGCCGTTAGGACTCCACGCACGCACGGGAGAGCCGATCTAGGTTCCCGAAACAAGAGCTGAGTCGAGAGGTGCCTTCTGCCCATGCCTATTTCTCCCTCGGAATTCTGCTGGGACTCAGTCCCCAGGTTTGCCCTCCAGCAGAGTTGAAAATGCTGCCACCCTGTGCAGAGGCGAATGAGCTGCAGCTGGGAGTCTTTACAGGCTTCTTTCTGCCAGATCAGTGTGGAGCACCCAGCATTCCAGTGCACACATGGAGCAGTGGCGTTAGCTTCAGGTCACAAGCGCTGGGCCAAGGGGTGCCTTCTGGCCCGGACTTCTGCTCCCTGGCTGTCACGGAAGGAGACCGCTCCCCGGACTCTCACCCACGGCAGCCTGGAAGCTGCTTCCTCCCTCCGAGAGGTGGATGGGAGCTAAAGCACGGCTCCTCTATCGTATGGGTTTTCGAGGAAGACTGCTAGCCATTAGACTCCCATGGAAAGTGGGCCCGCAGTGCTCGTTTCATGAAACACGGGAGGAGTCGTGTTCTGCCTCCTGCCGCCCAGGGCCCGAGTCTCACTTCGAAAAGGCTCTCGGCCTCACTTGCCGTGCTCTCCGCATTCCCACAGCAAACGGCTGCCCACCTCAGCAACGGCTATTGGAGCTGAAGCGCGGGTTCTCACCAGAGCTGTGGCTTCCAGTTAGGGGGCTGCCTTTAGGCCTGCACGCACACACGGGGCAACGGGAATGGCCTCGTCCACACGAGGTGAGTTGACAGCTGCCCTCGGCACCGGCCTGTCTCTCCCCCGATTCTCTGTATGGAGCCCGTCCCCAGGCTCTCTCTCACCCACGCTCCACCCTAAACCGCTTCCTCCCGCAGAGAGGTCGACGGTAGCTTAAAGCACGGTTTCTGCACACTGTTGTTTCTCCGCGTTGGAACGCCCGCCTTTAGGCTTCCATGCCCAAGTAGGGCCGCAGGGCTGGCTAGATCAACCACACGGCTAGTCGTGTTCTGCCTTCTGCCGGGGCCTGCGTCTCCCTCGCAAAAGGCTTTGGGCTCCCTTGCAGGGCTCTCCTGCACGCACACCACGCCATGCTTCTACCCTCGGGAGCTGCTGGTTTAGCTGAAGCACGGATTCTCTCCCGAGTTCTTCCTTCGAGTTAGGGGGTTGTCTTTGAGGCTCCACGCACCTCCACCGGGGGCATCGGTACTAGACCCGTCACCATGGTGTGAGTTGAGAGCTGCCTTCTGCACCGGCCTGTCTCTCCCACGATTTTACGTAATGGAGCCCGTCCCCAGGCTCTCACCCACAGTACACCCTAAACTGCTTCCTCTCACAGGGAGGACGAGGGTAGCGAAAGCACGGTTTCCCTACAGTGTTGCTTCTCCCGGTTGGAACGCGGGCTCTTCGACTTCCATGCGAGAGTGGGGCCGCAGTGCTAACTTCATGAAACAAGTGGGGAGTCGTGTTCTGCTCTCTCCCGGGGCCTGAGCCTCACCCGGAACCTGGGGGTGGGCTCACTTGCAGTGGGCTCACTCACGCGCACAGCAAAATGCGTCCACCCTCCGGCAGAGGGCTCTTTCAGCCGAAGCAGGGATGCTCTACGGAGTTGTTCCTTTGAGTTAGGTGGTTGGCTACTTAGGCCCGCAGGCACACCCGGGGCCAGGGTCCCAGCCTCATAAACAAGAGGTGTGTTGAGAGCCGCCTCGCGCACCGGCCTGCTTCTCACTCCATTTCACGTGGGGGACCCTTTCCCGGCCTCTCCTACAAGAACACTGGAAAATTGCTCCAGCTTCAGGGACGGCGAAGTTCAGTAAAGCGCAGCTAAGTCGGTAGCATGGATTCTTGGCGTTGGTAGCCCGGTAGCTAGGCATCCAGGCACACGGGGTACAGCAGTGCCAATCTCCTAAACGGAGAGGGGAGTCGACAGCAGCCTTCCTTTACACTCCTGCTTCTCACTCAGAGTTACGTTTTCGTTCCCTTCCCCAAGCTTTCACCAAAACACACGACAGATGACGCTCACGCTCAAGAAGGGCGATCTTTGCTGAGGCAAGGGTTCTCTACAGCTTTGTCCCTTTGCGATGGGTGGGCGGCCGTTAGGACTCCACGCACGCACGGGAGAGCCGATCTAGGTTCCCGAAACAAGAGCTGAGTCGAGAGGTGCCTTCTGCCCATGCCTATTTCTCCCTCGGAATTCTGCTGGGACTCAGTCCCCAGGTTTGCCCTCCAGCAGAGTTGAAAATGCTGCCACCCTGTGCAGAGGCGAATGAGCTGCAGCTGGGAGTCTTTACAGGCTTCTTTCTGCCAGATCAGTGTGGAGCACCCAGCATTCCAGTGCACACATGGAGCAGTGGCGTTAGCTTCAGGTCACAAGCGCTGGGCCAAGGGGTGCCTTCTGGCCCGGACTTCTGCTCCCTGGCTGTCACGGAAGGAGACCGCTCCCCGGACTCTCACCCACGGCAGCCTGGAAGCTGCTTCCTCCCTCCGAGAGGTGGATGGGAGCTAAAGCACGGCTCCTCTATCGTATGGGTTTTCGAGGAAGACTGCTAGCCATTAGACTCCCATGGAAAGTGGGCCCGCAGTGCTCGTTTCATGAAACACGGGAGGAGTCGTGTTCTGCCTCCTGCCGCCCAGGGCCCGAGTCTCACTTCGAAAAGGCTCTCGGCCTCACTTGCCGTGCTCTCCGCATTCCCACAGCAAACGGCTGCCCACCTCAGCAACGGCTATTGGAGCTGAAGCGCGGGTTCTCACCAGAGCTGTGGCTTCCAGTTAGGGGGCTGCCTTTAGGCCTGCACGCACACACGGGGCAACGGGAATGGCCTCGTCCACACGAGGTGAGTTGACAGCTGCCCTCGGCACCGGCCTGTCTCTCCCCCGATTCTCTGTATGGAGCCCGTCCCCAGGCTCTCTCTCACCCACGCTCCACCCTAAACCGCTTCCTCCCGCAGAGAGGTCGACGGTAGCTTAAAGCACGGTTTCTGCACACTGTTGTTTCTCCGCGTTGGAACGCCCGCCTTTAGGCTTCCATGCCCAAGTAGGGCCGCAGGGCTGGCTAGATCAACCACACGGCTAGTCGTGTTCTGCCTTCTGCCGGGGCCTGCGTCTCCCTCGCAAAAGGCTTTGGGCTCCCTTGCAGGGCTCTCCTGCACGCACACCACGCCATGCTTCTACCCTCGGGAGCTGCTGGTTTAGCTGAAGCACGGATTCTCTCCCGAGTTCTTCCTTCGAGTTAGGGGGTTGTCTTTGAGGCTCCACGCACCTCCACCGGGGGCATCGGTACTAGACCCGTCACCATGGTGTGAGTTGAGAGCTGCCTTCTGCACCGGCCTGTCTCTCCCACGATTTTACGTAATGGAGCCCGTCCCCAGGCTCTCACCCACAGTACACCCTAAACTGCTTCCTCTCACAGGGAGGACGAGGGTAGCGAAAGCACGGTTTCCCTACAGTGTTGCTTCTCCCGGTTGGAACGCGGGCTCTTCGACTTCCATGCGAGAGTGGGGCCGCAGTGCTAACTTCATGAAACAAGTGGGGAGTCGTGTTCTGCTCTCTCCCGGGGCCTGAGCCTCACCCGGAACCTGGGGGTGGGCTCACTTGCAGTGGGCTCCCTCACGCGCACAGCAAAATGCGTCCACCCTCCGGCAGAGGGCTCTTTCAGCCGAAGCAGGGATGCTCTACGGAGTTGTTCCTTTGAGTTAGGTGGTTGGCTACTTAGGCCCGCAGGCACACCCGGGGCCAGGGTCCCAGCCTCATAAACAAGAGGTGTGTTGAGAGCCGCCTCGCGCACCGGCCTGCTTCTCACTCCATTTCACGTGGGGGACCCTTTCCCGGCCTCTCCTACAAGAACACTGGAAAATTGCTCCAGCTTCAGGGACGGCGAAGTTCAGTAAAGCGCAGCTAAGTCGGTAGCATGGATTCTTGGCGTTGGTAGCCCGGTAGCTAGGCATCCAGGCACACGGGGTACAGCAGTGCCAATCTCCTAAACGGAGAGGGGAGTCGACAGCAGCCTTCCTTTACACTCCTGCTTCTCACTCAGAGTTACGTTTTCGTTCCCTTCCCCAAGCTTTCACCAAAACACACGACAGATGACGCTCACGCTCAAGAAGGGCGATCTTTGCTGAGGCAAGGGTTCTCTACAGCTTTGTCCCTTTGCGATGGGTGGGCGGCCGTTAGGACTCCACGCACGCACGGGAGAGCCGATCTAGGTTCCCGAAACAAGAGCTGAGTCGAGAGGTGCCTTCTGCCCATGCCTATTTCTCCCTCGGAATTCTGCTGGGACTCAGTCCCCAGGTTTGCCCTCCAGCAGAGTTGAAAATGCTGCCACCCTGTGCAGAGGCGAATGAGCTGCAGCTGGGAGTCTTTACAGGCTTCTTTCTGCCAGATCAGTGTGGAGCACCCAGCATTCCAGTGCACACATGGAGCAGTGGCGTTAGCTTCAGGTCACAAGCGCTGGGCCAAGGGGTGCCTTCTGGCCCGGACTTCTGCTCCCTGGCTGTCACGGAAGGAGACCGCTCCCCGGACTCTCACCCACGGCAGCCTGGAAGCTGCTTCCTCCCTCCGAGAGGTGGATGGGAGCTAAAGCACGGCTCCTCTATCGTATGGGTTTTCGAGGAAGACTGCTAGCCATTAGACTCCCATGGAAAGTGGGCCCGCAGTGCTCGTTTCATGAAACACGGGAGGAGTCGTGTTCTGCCTCCTGCCGCCCAGGGCCCGAGTCTCACTTCGAAAAGGCTCTCGGCCTCACTTGCCGTGCTCTCCGCATTCCCACAGCAAACGGCTGCCCACCTCAGCAACGGCTATTGGAGCTGAAGCGCGGGTTCTCACCAGAGCTGTGGCTTCCAGTTAGGGGGCTGCCTTTAGGCCTGCACGCACACACGGGGCAACGGGAATGGCCTCGTCCACACGAGGTGAGTTGACAGCTGCCCTCGGCACCGGCCTGTCTCTCCCCCGATTCTCTGTATGGAGCCCGTCCCCAGGCTCTCTCTCACCCACGCTCCACCCTAAACCGCTTCCTCCCGCAGAGAGGTCGACGGTAGCTTAAAGCACGGTTTCTGCACACTGTTGTTTCTCCGCGTTGGAACGCCCGCCTTTAGGCTTCCATGCCCAAGTAGGGCCGCAGGGCTGGCTAGATCAACCACACGGCTAGTCGTGTTCTGCCTTCTGCCGGGGCCTGCGTCTCCCTCGCAAAAGGCTTTGGGCTCCCTTGCAGGGCTCTCCTGCACGCACACCACGCCATGCTTCTACCCTCGGGAGCTGCTGGTTTAGCTGAAGCACGGATTCTCTCCCGAGTTCTTCCTTCGAGTTAGGGGGTTGTCTTTGAGGCTCCACGCACCTCCACCGGGGGCATCGGTACTAGACCCGTCACCATGGTGTGAGTTGAGAGCTGCCTTCTGCACCGGCCTGTCTCTCCCACGATTTTACGTAATGGAGCCCGTCCCCAGGCTCTCACCCACAGTACACCCTAAACTGCTTCCTCTCACAGGGAGGACGAGGGTAGCGAAAGCACGGTTTCCCTACAGTGTTGCTTCTCCCGGTTGGAACGCGGGCTCTTCGACTTCCATGCGAGAGTGGGGCCGCAGTGCTAACTTCATGAAACAAGTGGGGAGTCGTGTTCTGCTCTCTCCCGGGGCCTGAGCCTCACCCGGAACCTGGGGGTGGGCTCACTTGCAGTGGGCTCCCTCACGCGCACAGCAAAATGCGTCCACCCTCCGGCAGAGGGCTCTTTCAGCCGAAGCAGGGATGCTCTACGGAGTTGTTCCTTTGAGTTAGGTGGTTGGCTACTTAGGCCCGCAGGCACACCCGGGGCCAGGGTCCCAGCCTCATAAACAAGAGGTGTGTTGAGAGCCGCCTCGCGCACCGGCCTGCTTCTCACTCCATTTCACGTGGGGGACCCTTTCCCGGCCTCTCCTACAAGAACACTGGAAAATTGCTCCAGCTTCAGGGACGGCGAAGTTCAGTAAAGCGCAGCTAAGTCGGTAGCATGGATTCTTGGCGTTGGTAGCCCGGTAGCTAGGCATCCAGGCACACGGGGTACAGCAGTGCCAATCTCCTAAACGGAGAGGGGAGTCGACAGCAGCCTTCCTTTACACTCCTGCTTCTCACTCAGAGTTACGTTTTCGTTCCCTTCCCCAAGCTTTCACCAAAACACACGACAGATGACGCTCACGCTCAGGAAGGGCGATCTTTGCTGAGGCAAGGGTTCTCTACAGCTTTGTCCCTTTGCGATGGGTGGGCGGCCGTTAGGACTCCACGCACGCACGGGAGAGCCGATCTAGGTTCCCGAAACAAGAGCTGAGTCGAGAGGTGCCTTCGGCCCATGCCTATTTCTCCCTCGGAATTCTGCTGGGACTCAGTCCCCAGGTTTGCCCTCCAGCAGAGTTGAAAATGCTGCCACCCTGTGCAGAGGCGAATGAGCTGCAGCTGGGAGTCTTTACAGGCTTCTTTCTGCCAGATCAGTGTGGAGCACCCAGCATTCCAGTGCACACATGGAGCAGTGGCGTTAGCTTCAGGTCACAAGCGCTGGGCCAAGGGGTGCCTTCTGGCCCGGACTTCTGCTCCCTGGCTGTCACGGAAGGAGACCGCTCCCCGGACTCTCACCCACGGCAGCCTGGAAGCTGCTTCCTCCCTCCGAGAGGTGGATGGGAGCTAAAGCACGGCTCCTCTATCGTATGGGTTTTCGAGGAAGACTGCTAGCCATTAGACTCCCATGGAAAGTGGGCCCGCAGTGCTCGTTTCATGAAACACGGGAGGAGTCGTGTTCTGCCTCCTGCCGCCCAGGGCCCGAGTCTCACTTCGAAAAGGCTCTCGGCCTCACTTGCCGTGCTCTCCGCATTCCCACAGCAAACGGCTGCCCACCTCAGCAACGGCTATTGGAGCTGAAGCGCGGGTTCTCACCAGAGCTGTGGCTTCCAGTTAGGGGGCTGCCTTTAGGCCTGCACGCACACACGGGGCAACGGGAATGGCCTCGTCCACACGAGGTGAGTTGACAGCTGCCCTCGGCACCGGCCTGTCTCTCCCCCGATTCTCTGTATGGAGCCCGTCCCCAGGCTCTCTCTCACCCACGCTCCACCCTAAACCGCTTCCTCCCGCAGAGAGGTCGACGGTAGCTTAAAGCACGGTTTCTGCACACTGTTGTTTCTCCGCGTTGGAACGCCCGCCTTTAGGCTTCCATGCCCAAGTAGGGCCGCAGGGCTGGCTAGATCAACCACACGGCTAGTCGTGTTCTGCCTTCTGCCGGGGCCTGCGTCTCCCTCGCAAAAGGCTTTGGGCTCCCTTGCAGGGCTCTCCTGCACGCACACCACGCCATGCTTCTACCCTCGGGAGCTGCTGGTTTAGCTGAAGCACGGATTCTCTCCCGAGTTCTTCCTTCGAGTTAGGGGGTTGTCTTTGAGGCTCCACGCACCTCCACCGGGGGCATCGGTACTAGACCCGTCACCATGGTGTGAGTTGAGAGCTGCCTTCTGCACCGGCCTGTCTCTCCCACGATTTTACGTAATGGAGCCCGTCCCCAGGCTCTCACCCACAGTACACCCTAAACTGCTTCCTCTCACAGGGAGGACGAGGGTAGCGAAAGCACGGTTTCCCTACAGTGTTGCTTCTCCCGGCTGGAACGCGGGCTCTTCGACTTCCATGCGAGAGTGGGGCCGCAGTGCTAACTTCATGAAACAAGTGGGGAGTCGTGTTCTGCTCTCTCCCGGGGCCTGAGCCTCACCCGGAACCTGGGGGTGGGCTCACTTGCAGTGGGCTCCCTCACGCGCACAGCAAAATGCGTCCACCCTCCGGCAGAGGGCTCTTTCAGCCGAAGCAGGGATGCTCTACGGAGTTGTTCCTTTGAGTTAGGTGGTTGGCTACTTAGGCCCGCAGGCACACCCGGGGCCAGGGTCCCAGCCTCATAAACAAGAGGTGTGTTGAGAGCCGCCTCGCGCACCGGCCTGCTTCTCACTCCATTTCACGTGGGGGACCCTTTCCCGGCCTCTCCTACAAGAACACTGGAAAATTGCTCCAGCTTCAGGGACGGCGAAGTTCACTAAAGCGCAGCTAAGTCGGTAGCATGGATTCTTGGCGTTGGTAGCCCGGTAGCTAGGCATCCAGGCACACGGGGTACAGCAGTGCCAATCTCCTAAACGGAGAGGGGAGTCGACAGCAGCCTTCCTTTACACTCCTGCTTCTCACTCAGAGTTACGTTTTCGTTCCCTTCCCCAAGCTTTCACCAAAACACACGACAGATGACGCTCACGCTCAGGAAGGGCGATCTTTGCTGAGGCAAGGGTTCTCTACAGCTTTGTCCCTTTGCGATGGGTGGGCGGCCGTTAGGACTCCACGCACGCACGGGAGAGCCGATCTAGGTTCCCGAAACAAGAGCTGAGTCGAGAGGTGCCTTCGGCCCATGCCTATTTCTCCCTCGGAATTCTGCTGGGACTCAGTCCCCAGGTTTGCCCTCCAGCAGAGTTGAAAATGCTGCCACCCTGTGCAGAGGCGAATGAGCTGCAGCTGGGAGTCTTTACAGGCTTCTTTCTGCCAGATCAGTGTGGAGCACCCAGCATTCCAGTGCACACATGGAGCAGTGGCGTTAGCTTCAGGTCACAAGCGCTGGGCCAAGGGGTGCCTTCTGGCCCGGACTTCTGCTCCCTGGCTGTCACGGAAGGAGACCGCTCCCCGGACTCTCACCCACGGCAGCCTGGAAGCTGCTTCCTCCCTCCGAGAGGTGGATGGGAGCCAAAGCACGGCTCCTCTATCGTATGGGTTTTCGAGGAAGACTGCTAGCCATTAGACTCCCATGGAAAGTGGGCCCGCAGTGCTCGTTTCATGAAACACGGGAGGAGTCGTGTTCTGCCTCCTGCCGCCCAGGGCCCGAGTCTCACTTCGAAAAGGCTCTCGGCCTCACTTGCCGTGCTCTCCGCATTCCCACAGCAAACGGCTGCCCACCTCAGCAACGGCTATTGGAGCTGAAGCGCGGGTTCTCACCAGAGCTGTGGCTTCCAGTTAGGGGGCTGCCTTTAGGCCTGCACGCACACACGGGGCAACGGGAATGGCCTCGTCCACACGAGGTGAGTTGACAGCTGCCTTCGGCACCGGCCTGTCTCTCCCCCGATTCTCTGTATGGAGCCCGTCCCCAGGCTCTCTCTCACCCACGCTCCACCCTAAACCGCTTCCTCCCGCAGAGAGGTCGACGGTAGCTTAAAGCACGGTTTCTGCACACTGTTGTTTCTCCGCGTTGGAACGCCCGCCTTTAGGCTTCCATGCCCAAGTAGGGCCGCAGGGCTGGCTAGATCAACCACACGGCTAGTCGTGTTCTGCCTTCTGCCGGGGCCTGCGTCTCCCTCGCAAAAGGCTTTGGGCTCCCTTGCAGGGCTCTCCTGCACGCACACCACGCCATGCTTCTACCCTCGGGAGCTGCTGGTTTAGCTGAAGCACGGATTCTCTCCCGAGTTCTTCCTTCGAGTTAGGGGGTTGTCTTTGAGGCTCCACGCACCTCCACCGGGGGCATCGGTACTAGACCCGTCACCATGGTGTGAGTTGAGAGCTGCCTTCTGCACCGGCCTGTCTCTCCCACGATTTTACGTAATGGAGCCCGTCCCCAGGCTCTCACCCACAGTACACCCTAAACTGCTTCCTCTCACAGGGAGGACGAGGGTAGCGAAAGCACGGTTTCCCTACAGTGTTGCTTCTCCCGGCTGGAACGCGGGCTCTTCGACTTCCATGCGAGAGTGGGGCCGCAGTGCTAACTTCATGAAACAAGTGGGGAGTCGTGTTCTGCTCTCTCCCGGGGCCTGAGCCTCACCCGGAACCTGGGGGTGGGCTCACTTGCAGTGGGCTCCCTCACGCGCACAGCAAAATGCGTCCACCCTCCGGCAGAGGGCTCTTTCAGCCGAAGCAGGGATGCTCTACGGAGTTGTTCCTTTGAGTTAGGTGGTTGGCTACTTAGGCCCGCAGGCACACCCGGGGCCAGGGTCCCAGCCTCATAAACAAGAGGTGTGTTGAGAGCCGCCTCGCGCACCGGCCTGCTTCTCACTCCATTTCACGTGGGGGACCCTTTCCCGGCCTCTCCTACAAGAACACTGGAAAATTGCTCCAGCTTCAGGGACGGCGAAGTTCAGTAAAGCGCAGCTAAGTCGGTAGCATGGATTCTTGGCGTTGGTAGCCCGGTAGCTAGGCATCCAGGCACACGGGGTACAGCAGTGCCAATCTCCTAAACGGAGAGGGGAGTCGACAGCAGCCTTCCTTTACACTCCTGCTTCTCACTCAGAGTTACGTTTTCGTTCCCTTCCCCAAGCTTTCACCAAAACACACGACAGATGACGCTCACGCTCAGGAAGGGCGATCTTTGCTGAGGCAAGGGTTCTCTACAGCTTTGTCCCTTTGCGATGGGTGGGCGGCCGTTAGGACTCCACGCACGCACGGGAGAGCCGATCTAGGTTCCCGAAACAAGAGCTGAGTCGAGAGGTGCCTTCGGCCCATGCCTATTTCTCCCTCGGAATTCTGCTGGGACTCAGTCCCCAGGTTTGCCCTCCAGCAGAGTTGAAAATGCTGCCACCCTGTGCAGAGGCGAATGAGCTGCAGCTGGGAGTCTTTACAGGCTTCTTTCTGCCAGATCAGTGTGGAGCACCCAGCATTCCAGTGCACACATGGAGCAGTGGCGTTAGCTTCAGGTCACAAGCGCTGGGCCAAGGGGTGCCTTCTGGCCCGGACTTCTGCTCCCTGGCTGTCACGGAAGGAGACCGCTCCCCGGACTCTCACCCACGGCAGCCTGGAAGCTGCTTCCTCCCTCCGAGAGGTGGATGGGAGCTAAAGCACGGCTCCTCTATCGTATGGGTTTTCGAGGAAGACTGCTAGCCATTAGACTCCCATGGAAAGTGGGCCCGCAGTGCTCGTTTCATGAAACACGGGAGGAGTCGTGTTCTGCCTCCTGCCGCCCAGGGCCCGAGTCTCACTTCGAAAAGGCTCTCGGCCTCACTTGCCGTGCTCTCCGCATTCCCACAGCAAACGGCTGCCCACCTCAGCAACGGCTATTGGAGCTGAAGCGCGGGTTCTCACCAGAGCTGTGGCTTCCAGTTAGGGGGCTGCCTTTAGGCCTGCACGCACACACGGGGCAACGGGAATGGCCTCGTCCACACGAGGTGAGTTGACAGCTGCCTTCGGCACCGGCCTGTCTCTCCCCCGATTCTCTGTATGGAGCCCGTCCCCAGGCTCTCTCTCACCCACGCTCCACCCTAAACCGCTTCCTCCCGCAGAGAGGTCGACGGTAGCTTAAAGCACGGTTTCTGCACACTGTTGTTTCTCCGCGTTGGAACGCCCGCCTTTAGGCTTCCATGCCCAAGTAGGGCCGCAGGGCTGGCTAGATCAACCACACGGCTAGTCGTGTTCTGCCTTCTGCCGGGGCCTGCGTCTCCCTCGCAAAAGGCTTTGGGCTCCCTTGCAGGGCTCTCCTGCACGCACACCACGCCATGCTTCTACCCTCGGGAGCTGCTGGTTTAGCTGAAGCACGGATTCTCTCCCGAGTTCTTCCTTCGAGTTAGGGGGTTGTCTTTGAGGCTCCACGCACCTCCACCGGGGGCATCGGTACTAGACCCGTCACCATGGTGTGAGTTGAGAGCTGCCTTCTGCACCGGCCTGTCTCTCCCACGATTTTACGTAATGGAGCCCGTCCCCAGGCTCTCACCCACAGTACACCCTAAACTGCTTCCTCTCACAGGGAGGACGAGGGTAGCGAAAGCACGGTTTCCCTACAGTGTTGCTTCTCCCGGTTGGAACGCGGGCTCTTCGACTTCCATGCGAGAGTGGGGCCGCAGTGCTAACTTCATGAAACAAGTGGGGAGTCGTGTTCTGCTCTCTCCCGGGCCCTGAGCCTCACCCGGAACCTGGGGGTGGGCTCACTTGCAGTGGGCTCCCTCACGCGCACAGCAAAATGCGTCCACCCTCCGGCAGAGGGCTCTTTCAGCCGAAGCAGGGATGCTCTACGGAGTTGTTCCTTTGAGTTAGGTGGTTGGCTACTTAGGCCCGCAGGCACACCCGGGGCCAGGGTCCCAGCCTCATAAACAAGAGGTGTGTTGAGAGCCGCCTCGCGCACCGGCCTGCTTCTCACTCCATTTCACGTGGGGGACCCTTTCCCGGCCTCTCCTACAAGAACACTGGAAAATTGCTCCAGCTTCAGGGACGGCGAAGTTCACTAAAGCGCAGCTAAGTCGGTAGCATGGATTCTTGGCGTTGGTAGCCCGGTAGCTAGGCATCCAGGCACACGGGGTACAGCAGTGCCAATCTCCTAAACGGAGAGGGGAGTCGACAGCAGCCTTCCTTTACACTCCTGCTTCTCACTCAGAGTTACGTTTTCGTTCCCTTCCCCAAGCTTTCACCAAAACACACGACAGATGACGCTCACGCTCAAGAAGGGCGATCTTTGCTGAGGCAAGGGTTCTCTACAGCTTTGTCCCTTTGCGATGGGTGGGCGGCCGTTAGGACTCCACGCACGCACGGGAGAGCCGATCTAGGTTCCCGAAACAAGAGCTGAGTCGAGAGGTGCCTTCTGCCCATGCCTATTTCTCCCTCGGAATTCTGCTGGGACTCAGTCCCCAGGTTTGCCCTCCAGCAGAGTTGAAAATGCTGCCACCCTGTGCAGAGGCGAATGAGCTGCAGCTGGGAGTCTTTACAGGCTTCTTTCTGCCAGATCAGTGTGGAGCACCCAGCATTCCAGTGCACACATGGAGCAGTGGCGTTAGCTTCAGGTCACAAGCGCTGGGCCAAGGGGTGCCTTCTGGCCCGGACTTCTGCTCCCTGGCTGTCACGGAAGGAGACCGCTCCCCGGACTCTCACCCACGGCAGCCTGGAAGCTGCTTCCTCCCTCCGAGAGGTGGATGGGAGCTAAAGCACGGCTCCTCTATCGTATGGGTTTTCGAGGAAGACTGCTAGCCATTAGACTCCCATGGAAAGTGGGCCCGCAGTGCTCGTTTCATGAAACACGGGAGGAGTCGTGTTCTGCCTCCTGCCGCCCAGGGCCCGAGTCTCACTTCGAAAAGGCTCTCGGCCTCACTTGCCGTGCTCTCCGCATTCCCACAGCAAACGGCTGCCCACCTCAGCAACGGCTATTGGAGCTGAAGCGCGGGTTCTCACCAGAGCTGTGGCTTCCAGTTAGGGGGCTGCCTTTAGGCCTGCACGCACACACGGGGCAACGGGAATGGCCTCGTCCACACGAGGTGAGTTGACAGCTGCCCTCGGCACCGGCCTGTCTCTCCCCCGATTCTCTGTATGGAGCCCGTCCCCAGGCTCTCTCTCACCCACGCTCCACCCTAAACCGCTTCCTCCCGCAGAGAGGTCGACGGTAGCTTAAAGCACGGTTTCTGCACACTGTTGTTTCTCCGCGTTGGAACGCCCGCCTTTAGGCTTCCATGCCCAAGTAGGGCCGCAGGGCTGGCTAGATCAACCACACGGCTAGTCGTGTTCTGCCTTCTGCCGGGGCCTGCGTCTCCCTCGCAAAAGGCTTTGGGCTCCCTTGCAGGGCTCTCCTGCACGCACACCACGCCATGCTTCTACCCTCGGGAGCTGCTGGTTTAGCTGAAGCACGGATTCTCTCCCGAGTTCTTCCTTCGAGTTAGGGGGTTGTCTTTGAGGCTCCACGCACCTCCACCGGGGGCATCGGTACTAGACCCGTCACCATGGTGTGAGTTGAGAGCTGCCTTCTGCACCGGCCTGTCTCTCCCACGATTTTACGTAATGGAGCCCGTCCCCAGGCTCTCACCCACAGTACACCCTAAACTGCTTCCTCTCACAGGGAGGACGAGGGTAGCGAAAGCACGGTTTCCCTACAGTGTTGCTTCTCCCGGTTGGAACGCGGGCTCTTCGACTTCCATGCGAGAGTGGGGCCGCAGTGCTAACTTCATGAAACAAGTGGGGAGTCGTGTTCTGCTCTCTCCCGGGCCCTGAGCCTCACCCGGAACCTGGGGGTGGGCTCACTTGCAGTGGGCTCCCTCACGCGCACAGCAAAATGCGTCCACCCTCCGGCAGAGGGCTCTTTCAGCCGAAGCAGGGATGCTCTACGGAGTTGTTCCTTTGAGTTAGGTGGTTGGCTACTTAGGCCCGCAGGCACACCCGGGGCCAGGGTCCCAGCCTCATAAACAAGAGGTGTGTTGAGAGCCGCCTCGCGCACCGGCCTGCTTCTCACTCCATTTCACGTGGGGGACCCTTTCCCGGCCTCTCCTACAAGAACACTGGAAAATTGCTCCAGCTTCAGGGACGGCGAAGTTCACTAAAGCGCAGCTAAGTCGGTAGCATGGATTCTTGGCGTTGGTAGCCCGGTAGCTAGGCATCCAGGCACACGGGGTACAGCAGTGCCAATCTCCTAAACGGAGAGGGGAGTCGACAGCAGCCTTCCTTTACACTCCTGCTTCTCACTCAGAGTTACGTTTTCGTTCCCTTCCCCAAGCTTTCACCAAAACACACGACAGATGACGCTCACGCTCAGGAAGGGCGATCTTTGCTGAGGCAAGGGTTCTCTACAGCTTTGTCCCTTTGCGATGGGTGGGCGGCCGTTAGGACTCCACGCACGCACGGGAGAGCCGATCTAGGTTCCCGAAACAAGAGCTGAGTCGAGAGGTGCCTTCGGCCCATGCCTATTTCTCCCTCGGAATTCTGCTGGGACTCAGTCCCCAGGTTTGCCCTCCAGCAGAGTTGAAAATGCTGCCACCCTGTGCAGAGGCGAATGAGCTGCAGCTGGGAGTCTTTACAGGCTTCTTTCTGCCAGATCAGTGTGGAGCACCCAGCATTCCAGTGCACACATGGAGCAGTGGCGTTAGCTTCAGGTCACAAGCGCTGGGCCAAGGGGTGCCTTCTGGCCCGGACTTCTGCTCCCTGGCTGTCACGGAAGGAGACCGCTCCCCGGACTCTCACCCACGGCAGCCTGGAAGCTGCTTCCTCCCTCCGAGAGGTGGATGGGAGCTAAAGCACGGCTCCTCTATCGTATGGGTTTTCGAGGAAGACTGCTAGCCATTAGACTCCCATGGAAAGTGGGCCCGCAGTGCTCGTTTCATGAAACACGGGAGGAGTCGTGTTCTGCCTCCTGCCGCCCAGGGCCCGAGTCTCACTTCGAAAAGGCTCTCGGCCTCACTTGCCGTGCTCTCCGCATTCCCACAGCAAACGGCTGCCCACCTCAGCAACGGCTATTGGAGCTGAAGCGCGGGTTCTCACCAGAGCTGTGGCTTCCAGTTAGGGGGCTGCCTTTAGGCCTGCACGCACACACGGGGCAACGGGAATGGCCTCGTCCACACGAGGTGAGTTGACAGCTGCCCTCGGCACCGGCCTGTCTCTCCCCCGATTCTCTGTATGGAGCCCGTCCCCAGGCTCTCTCTCACCCACGCTCCACCCTAAAACGCTTCCTCCCGCAGAGAGGTCGACGGTAGCTTAAAGCACGGTTTCTGCACACTGTTGTTTCTCCGCGTTGGAACGCCCGCCTTTAGGCTTCCATGCCCAAGTAGGGCCGCAGGGCTGGCTAGATCAACCACACGGCTAGTCGTGTTCTGCCTTCTGCCGGGGCCTGCGTCTCCCTCGCAAAAGGCTTTGGGCTCCCTTGCAGGGCTCTCCTGCACGCACACCACGCCATGCTTCTACCCTCGGGAGCTGCTGGTTTAGCTGAAGCACGGATTCTCTCCCGAGTTCTTCCTTCGAGTTAGGGGGTTGTCTTTGAGGCTCCACGCACCTCCACCGGGGGCATCGGTACTAGACCCGTCACCATGGTGTGAGTTGAGAGCTGCCTTCTGCACCGGCCTGTCTCTCCCACGATTTTACGTAATGGAGCCCGTCCCCAGGCTCTCACCCACAGTACACCCTAAACTGCTTCCTCTCACAGGGAGGACGAGGGTAGCGAAAGCACGGTTTCCCTACAGTGTTGCTTCTCCCGGCTGGAACGCGGGCTCTTCGACTTCCATGCGAGAGTGGGGCCGCAGTGCTAACTTCATGAAACAAGTGGGGAGTCGTGTTCTGCTCTCTCCCGGGGCCTGAGCCTCACCCGGAACCTGGGGGTGGGCTCACTTGCAGTGGGCTCCCTCACGCGCACAGCAAAATGCGTCCACCCTCCGGCAGAGGGCTCTTTCAGCCGAAGCAGGGATGCTCTACGGAGTTGTTCCTTTGAGTTAGGTGGTTGGCTACTTAGGCCCGCAGGCACACCCGGGGCCAGGGTCCCAGCCTCATAAACAAGAGGTGTGTTGAGAGCCGCCTCGCGCACCGGCCTGCTTCTCACTCCATTTCACGTGGGGGACCCTTTCCCGGCCTCTCCTACAAGAACACTGGAAAATTGCTCCAGCTTCAGGGACGGCGAAGTTCAGTAAAGCGCAGCTAAGTCGGTAGCATGGATTCTTGGCGTTGGTAGCCCGGTAGCTAGGCATCCAGGCACACGGGGTACAGCAGTGCCAATCTCCTAAACGGAGAGGGGAGTCGACAGCAGCCTTCCTTTACACTCCTGCTTCTCACTCAGAGTTACGTTTTCGTTCCCTTCCCCAAGCTTTCACCAAAACACACGACAGATGACGCTCACGCTCAGGAAGGGCGATCTTTGCTGAGGCAAGGGTTCTCTACAGCTTTGTCCCTTTGCGATGGGTGGGCGGCCGTTAGGACTCCACGCACGCACGGGAGAGCCGATCTAGGTTCCCGAAACAAGAGCTGAGTCGAGAGGTGCCTTCGGCCCATGCCTATTTCTCCCTCGGAATTCTGCTGGGACTCAGTCCCCAGGTTTGCCCTCCAGCAGAGTTGAAAATGCTGCCACCCTGTGCAGAGGCGAATGAGCTGCAGCTGGGAGTCTTTACAGGCTTCTTTCTGCCAGATCAGTGTGGAGCACCCAGCATTCCAGTGCACACATGGAGCAGTGGCGTTAGCTTCAGGTCACAAGCGCTGGGCCAAGGGGTGCCTTCTGGCCCGGACTTCTGCTCCCTGGCTGTCACGGAAGGAGACCGCTCCCCGGACTCTCACCCACGGCAGCCTGGAAGCTGCTTCCTCCCTCCGAGAGGTGGATGGGAGCCAAAGCACGGCTCCTCTATCGTATGGGTTTTCGAGGAAGACTGCTAGCCATTAGACTCCCATGGAAAGTGGGCCCGCAGTGCTCGTTTCATGAAACACGGGAGGAGTCGTGTTCTGCCTCCTGCCGCCCAGGGCCCGAGTCTCACTTCGAAAAGGCTCTCGGCCTCACTTGCCGTGCTCTCCGCATTCCCACAGCAAACGGCTGCCCACCTCAGCAACGGCTATTGGAGCTGAAGCGCGGGTTCTCACCAGAGCTGTGGCTTCCAGTTAGGGGGCTGCCTTTAGGCCTGCACGCACACACGGGGCAACGGGAATGGCCTCGTCCACACGAGGTGAGTTGACAGCTGCCTTCGGCACCGGCCTGTCTCTCCCCCGATTCTCTGTATGGAGCCCGTCCCCAGGCTCTCTCTCACCCACGCTCCACCCTAAACCGCTTCCTCCCGCAGAGAGGTCGACGGTAGCTTAAAGCACGGTTTCTGCACACTGTTGTTTCTCCGCGTTGGAACGCCCGCCTTTAGGCTTCCATGCCCAAGTAGGGCCGCAGGGCTGGCTAGATCAACCACACGGCTAGTCGTGTTCTGCCTTCTGCCGGGGCCTGCGTCTCCCTCGCAAAAGGCTTTGGGCTCCCTTGCAGGGCTCTCCTGCACGCACACCACGCCATGCTTCTACCCTCGGGAGCTGCTGGTTTAGCTGAAGCACGGATTCTCTCCCGAGTTCTTCCTTCGAGTTAGGGGGTTGTCTTTGAGGCTCCACGCACCTCCACCGGGGGCATCGGTACTAGACCCGTCACCATGGTGTGAGTTGAGAGCTGCCTTCTGCACCGGCCTGTCTCTCCCACGATTTTACGTAATGGAGCCCGTCCCCAGGCTCTCACCCACAGTACACCCTAAACTGCTTCCTCTCACAGGGAGGACGAGGGTAGCGAAAGCACGGTTTCCCTACAGTGTTGCTTCTCCCGGCTGGAACGCGGGCTCTTCGACTTCCATGCGAGAGTGGGGCCGCAGTGCTAACTTCATGAAACAAGTGGGGAGTCGTGTTCTGCTCTCTCCCGGGGCCTGAGCCTCACCCGGAACCTGGGGGTGGGCTCACTTGCAGTGGGCTCCCTCACGCGCACAGCAAAATGCGTCCACCCTCCGGCAGAGGGCTCTTTCAGCCGAAGCAGGGATGCTCTACGGAGTTGTTCCTTTGAGTTAGGTGGTTGGCTACTTAGGCCCGCAGGCACACCCGGGGCCAGGGTCCCAGCCTCATAAACAAGAGGTGTGTTGAGAGCCGCCTCGCGCACCGGCCTGCTTCTCACTCCATTTCACGTGGGGGACCCTTTCCCGGCCTCTCCTACAAGAACACTGGAAAATTGCTCCAGCTTCAGGGACGGCGAAGTTCAGTAAAGCGCAGCTAAGTCGGTAGCATGGATTCTTGGCGTTGGTAGCCCGGTAGCTAGGCATCCAGGCACACGGGGTACAGCAGTGCCAATCTCCTAAACGGAGAGGGGAGTCGACAGCAGCCTTCCTTTACACTCCTGCTTCTCACTCAGAGTTACGTTTTCGTTCCCTTCCCCAAGCTTTCACCAAAACACACGACAGATGACGCTCACGCTCAGGAAGGGCGATCTTTGCTGAGGCAAGGGTTCTCTACAGCTTTGTCCCTTTGCGATGGGTGGGCGGCCGTTAGGACTCCACGCACGCACGGGAGAGCCGATCTAGGTTCCCGAAACAAGAGCTGAGTCGAGAGGTGCCTTCGGCCCATGCCTATTTCTCCCTCGGAATTCTGCTGGGACTCAGTCCCCAGGTTTGCCCTCCAGCAGAGTTGAAAATGCTGCCACCCTGTGCAGAGGCGAATGAGCTGCAGCTGGGAGTCTTTACAGGCTTCTTTCTGCCAGATCAGTGTGGAGCACCCAGCATTCCAGTGCACACATGGAGCAGTGGCGTTAGCTTCAGGTCACAAGCGCTGGGCCAAGGGGTGCCTTCTGGCCCGGACTTCTGCTCCCTGGCTGTCACGGAAGGAGACCGCTCCCCGGACTCTCACCCACGGCAGCCTGGAAGCTGCTTCCTCCCTCCGAGAGGTGGATGGGAGCCAAAGCACGGCTCCTCTATCGTATGGGTTTTCGAGGAAGACTGCTAGCCATTAGACTCCCATGGAAAGTGGGCCCGCAGTGCTCGTTTCATGAAACACGGGAGGAGTCGTGTTCTGCCTCCTGCCGCCCAGGGCCCGAGTCTCACTTCGAAAAGGCTCTCGGCCTCACTTGCCGTGCTCTCCGCATTCCCACAGCAAACGGCTGCCCACCTCAGCAACGGCTATTGGAGCTGAAGCGCGGGTTCTCACCAGAGCTGTGGCTTCCAGTTAGGGGGCTGCCTTTAGGCCTGCACGCACACACGGGGCAACGGGAATGGCCTCGTCCACACGAGGTGAGTTGACAGCTGCCCTCGGCACCGGCCTGTCTCTCCCCCGATTCTCTGTATGGAGCCCGTCCCCAGGCTCTCTCTCACCCACGCTCCACCCTAAACCGCTTCCTCCCGCAGAGAGGTCGACGGTAGCTTAAAGCACGGTTTCTGCACACTGTTGTTTCTCCGCGTTGGAACGCCCGCCTTTAGGCTTCCATGCCCAAGTAGGGCCGCAGGGCTGGCTAGATCAACCACACGGCTAGTCGTGTTCTGCCTTCTGCCGGGGCCTGCGTCTCCCTCGCAAAAGGCTTTGGGCTCCCTTGCAGGGCTCTCCTGCACGCACACCACGCCATGCTTCTACCCTCGGGAGCTGCTGGTTTAGCTGAAGCACGGATTCTCTCCCGAGTTCTTCCTTCGAGTTAGGGGGTTGTCTTTGAGGCTCCACGCACCTCCACCGGGGGCATCGGTACTAGACCCGTCACCATGGTGTGAGTTGAGAGCTGCCTTCTGCACCGGCCTGTCTCTCCCACGATTTTACGTAATGGAACCCGTCCCCAGGCTCTCACCCACAGTACACCCTAAACTGCTTCCTCTCACAGGGAGGACGAGGGTAGCGAAAGCACGGTTTCCCTACAGTGTTGCTTCTCCCGGCTGGAACGCGGGCTCTTCGACTTCCATGCGAGAGTGGGGCCGCAGTGCTAACTTCATGAAACAAGTGGGGAGTCGTGTTCTGCTCTCTCCCGGGGCCTGAGCCTCACCCGGAACCTGGGGGTGGGCTCACTTGCAGTGGGCTCCCTCACGCGCACAGCAAAATGCGTCCACCCTCCGGCAGAGGGCTCTTTCAGCCGAAGCAGGGATGCTCTACGGAGTTGTTCCTTTGAGTTAGGTGGTTGGCTACTTAGGCCCGCAGGCACACCCGGGGCCAGGGTCCCAGCCTCATAAACAAGAGGTGTGTTGAGAGCCGCCTCGCGCACCGGCCTGCTTCTCACTCCATTTCACGTGGGGGACCCTTTCCCGGCCTCTCCTACAAGAACACTGGAAAATTGCTCCAGCTTCAGGGACGGCGAAGTTCACTAAAGCGCAGCTAAGTCGGTAGCATGGATTCTTGGCGTTGGTAGCCCGGTAGCTAGGCATCCAGGCACACGGGGTACAGCAGTGCCAATCTCCTAAACGGAGAGGGGAGTCGACAGCAGCCTTCCTTTACACTCCTGCTTCTCACTCAGAGTTACGTTTTCGTTCCCTTCCCCAAGCTTTCACCAAAACACACGACAGATGACGCTCACGCTCAGGAAGGGCGATCTTTGCTGAGGCAAGGGTTCTCTACAGCTTTGTCCCTTTGCGATGGGTGGGCGGCCGTTAGGACTCCACGCACGCACGGGAGAGCCGATCTAGGTTCCCGAAACAAGAGCTGAGTCGAGAGGTGCCTTCGGCCCATGCCTATTTCTCCCTCGGAATTCTGCTGGGACTCAGTCCCCAGGTTTGCCCTCCAGCAGAGTTGAAAATGCTGCCACCCTGTGCAGAGGCGAATGAGCTGCAGCTGGGAGTCTTTACAGGCTTCTTTCTGCCAGATCAGTGTGGAGCACCCAGCATTCCAGTGCACACATGGAGCAGTGGCGTTAGCTTCAGGTCACAAGCGCTGGGCCAAGGGGTGCCTTCTGGCCCGGACTTCTGCTCCCTGGCTGTCACGGAAGGAGACCGCTCCCCGGACTCTCACCCACGGCAGCCTGGAAGCTGCTTCCTCCCTCCGAGAGGTGGATGGGAGCCAAAGCACGGCTCCTCTATCGTATGGGTTTTCGAGGAAGACTGCTAGCCATTAGACTCCCATGGAAAGTGGGCCCGCAGTGCTCGTTTCATGAAACACGGGAGGAGTCGTGTTCTGCCTCCTGCCGCCCAGGGCCCGAGTCTCACTTCGAAAAGGCTCTCGGCCTCACTTGCCGTGCTCTCCGCATTCCCACAGCAAACGGCTGCCCACCTCAGCAACGGCTATTGGAGCTGAAGCGCGGGTTCTCACCAGAGCTGTGGCTTCCAGTTAGGGGGCTGCCTTTAGGCCTGCACGCACACACGGGGCAACGGGAATGGCCTCGTCCACACGAGGTGAGTTGACAGCTGCCCTCGGCACCGGCCTGTCTCTCCCCCGATTCTCTGTATGGAGCCCGTCCCCAGGCTCTCTCTCACCCACGCTCCACCCTAAACCGCTTCCTCCCGCAGAGAGGTCGACGGTAGCTTAAAGCACGGTTTCTGCACACTGTTGTTTCTCCGCGTTGGAACGCCCGCCTTTAGGCTTCCATGCCCAAGTAGGGCCGCAGGGCTGGCTAGATCAACCACACGGCTAGTCGTGTTCTGCCTTCTGCCGGGGCCTGCGTCTCCCTCGCAAAAGGCTTTGGGCTCCCTTGCAGGGCTCTCCTGCACGCACACCACGCCATGCTTCTACCCTCGGGAGCTGCTGGTTTAGCTGAAGCACGGATTCTCTCCCGAGTTCTTCCTTCGAGTTAGGGGGTTGTCTTTGAGGCTCCACGCACCTCCACCGGGGGCATCGGTACTAGACCCGTCACCATGGTGTGAGTTGAGAGCTGCCTTCTGCACCGGCCTGTCTCTCCCACGATTTTACGTAATGGAACCCGTCCCCAGGCTCTCACCCACAGTACACCCTAAACTGCTTCCTCTCACAGGGAGGACGAGGGTAGCTAAAGCACGGTTTCCCTACAGTGTTGCTTCTCCCGGCTGGAACGCGGGCTCTTCGACTTCCATGCGAGAGTGGGGCCGCAGTGCTAACTTCATGAAACAAGTGGGGAGTCGTGTTCTGCTCTCTCCCGGGGCCTGAGCCTCACCCGGAACCTGGGGGTGGGCTCACTTGCAGTGGGCTCCCTCACGCGCACAGCAAAATGCGTCCACCCTCCGGCAGAGGGCTCTTTCAGCCGAAGCAGGGATGCTCTACGGAGTTGTTCCTTTGAGTTAGGTGGTTGGCTACTTAGGCCCGCAGGCACACCCGGGGCCAGGGTCCCAGCCTCATAAACAAGAGGTGTGTTGAGAGCCGCCTCGCGCACCGGCCTGCTTCTCACTCCATTTCACGTGGGGGACCCTTTCCCGGCCTCTCCTACAAGAACACTGGAAAATTGCTCCAGCTTCAGGGACGGCGAAGTTCACTAAAGCGCAGCTAAGTCGGTAGCATGGATTCTTGGCGTTGGTAGCCCGGTAGCTAGGCATCCAGGCACACGGGGTACAGCAGTGCCAATCTCCTAAACGGAGAGGGGAGTCGACAGCAGCCTTCCTTTACACTCCTGCTTCTCACTCAGAGTTACGTTTTCGTTCCCTTCCCCAAGCTTTCACCAAAACACACGACAGATGACGCTCACGCTCAGGAAGGGCGATCTTTGCTGAGGCAAGGGTTCTCTACAGCTTTGTCCCTTTGCGATGGGTGGGCGGCCGTTAGGACTCCACGCACGCACGGGAGAGCCGATCTAGGTTCCCGAAACAAGAGCTGAGTCGAGAGGTGCCTTCGGCCCATGCCTATTTCTCCCTCGGAATTCTGCTGGGACTCAGTCCCCAGGTTTGCCCTCCAGCAGAGTTGAAAATGCTGCCACCCTGTGCAGAGGCGAATGAGCTGCAGCTGGGAGTCTTTACAGGCTTCTTTCTGCCAGATCAGTGTGGAGCACCCAGCATTCCAGTGCACACATGGAGCAGTGGCGTTAGCTTCAGGTCACAAGCGCTGGGCCAAGGGGTGCCTTCTGGCCCGGACTTCTGCTCCCTGGCTGTCACGGAAGGAGACCGCTCCCCGGACTCTCACCCACGGCAGCCTGGAAGCTGCTTCCTCCCTCCGAGAGGTGGATGGGAGCCAAAGCACGGCTCCTCTATCGTATGGGTTTTCGAGGAAGACTGCTAGCCATTAGACTCCCATGGAAAGTGGGCCCGCAGTGCTCGTTTCATGAAACACGGGAGGAGTCGTGTTCTGCCTCCTGCCGCCCAGGGCCCGAGTCTCACTTCGAAAAGGCTCTCGGCCTCACTTGCCGTGCTCTCCGCATTCCCACAGCAAACGGCTGCCCACCTCAGCAACGGCTATTGGAGCTGAAGCGCGGGTTCTCACCAGAGCTGTGGCTTCCAGTTAGGGGGCTGCCTTTAGGCCTGCACGCACACACGGGGCAACGGGAATGGCCTCGTCCACACGAGGTGAGTTGACAGCTGCCTTCGGCACCGGCCTGTCTCTCCCCCGATTCTCTGTATGGAGCCCGTCCCCAGGCTCTCTCTCACCCACGCTCCACCCTAAACCGCTTCCTCCCGCAGAGAGGTCGACGGTAGCTTAAAGCACGGTTTCTGCACACTGTTGTTTCTCCGCGTTGGAACGCCCGCCTTTAGGCTTCCATGCCCAAGTAGGGCCGCAGGGCTGGCTAGATCAACCACACGGCTAGTCGTGTTCTGCCTTCTGCCGGGGCCTGCGTCTCCCTCGCAAAAGGCTTTGGGCTCCCTTGCAGGGCTCTCCTGCACGCACACCACGCCATGCTTCTACCCTCGGGAGCTGCTGGTTTAGCTGAAGCACGGATTCTCTCCCGAGTTCTTCCTTCGAGTTAGGGGGTTGTCTTTGAGGCTCCACGCACCTCCACCGGGGGCATCGGTACTAGACCCGTCACCATGGTGTGAGTTGAGAGCTGCCTTCTGCACCGGCCTGTCTCTCCCACGATTTTACGTAATGGAACCCGTCCCCAGGCTCTCACCCACAGTACACCCTAAACTGCTTCCTCTCACAGGGAGGACGAGGGTAGCTAAAGCACGGTTTCCCTACAGTGTTGCTTCTCCCGGCTGGAACGCGGGCTCTTCGACTTCCATGCGAGAGTGGGGCCGCAGTGCTAACTTCATGAAACAAGTGGGGAGTCGTGTTCTGCTCTCTCCCGGGGCCTGAGCCTCACCCGGAACCTGGGGGTGGGCTCACTTGCAGTGGGCTCCCTCACGCGCACAGCAAAATGCGTCCACCCTCCGGCAGAGGGCTCTTTCAGCCGAAGCAGGGATGCTCTACGGAGTTGTTCCTTTGAGTTAGGTGGTTGGCTACTTAGGCCCGCAGGCACACCCGGGGCCAGGGTCCCAGCCTCATAAACAAGAGGTGTGTTGAGAGCCGCCTCGCGCACCGGCCTGCTTCTCACTCCATTTCACGTGGGGGACCCTTTCCCGGCCTCTCCTACAAGAACACTGGAAAATTGCTCCAGCTTCAGGGACGGCGAAGTTCACTAAAGCGCAGCTAAGTCGGTAGCATGGATTCTTGGCGTTGGTAGCCCGGTAGCTAGGCATCCAGGCACACGGGGTACAGCAGTGCCAATCTCCTAAACGGAGAGGGGAGTCGACAGCAGCCTTCCTTTACACTCCTGCTTCTCACTCAGAGTTACGTTTTCGTTCCCTTCCCCAAGCTTTCACCAAAACACACGACAGATGACGCTCACGCTCAGGAAGGGCGATCTTTGCTGAGGCAAGGGTTCTCTACAGCTTTGTCCCTTTGCGATGGGTGGGCGGCCGTTAGGACTCCACGCACGCACGGGAGAGCCGATCTAGGTTCCCGAAACAAGAGCTGAGTCGAGAGGTGCCTTCGGCCCATGCCTATTTCTCCCTCGGAATTCTGCTGGGACTCAGTCCCCAGGTTTGCCCTCCAGCAGAGTTGAAAATGCTGCCACCCTGTGCAGAGGCGAATGAGCTGCAGCTGGGAGTCTTTACAGGCTTCTTTCTGCCAGATCAGTGTGGAGCACCCAGCATTCCAGTGCACACATGGAGCAGTGGCGTTAGCTTCAGGTCACAAGCGCTGGGCCAAGGGGTGCCTTCTGGCCCGGACTTCTGCTCCCTGGCTGTCACGGAAGGAGACCGCTCCCCGGACTCTCACCCACGGCAGCCTGGAAGCTGCTTCCTCCCTCCGAGAGGTGGATGGGAGCCAAAGCACGGCTCCTCTATCGTATGGGTTTTCGAGGAAGACTGCTAGCCATTAGACTCCCATGGAAAGTGGGCCCGCAGTGCTCGTTTCATGAAACACGGGAGGAGTCGTGTTCTGCCTCCTGCCGCCCAGGGCCCGAGTCTCACTTCGAAAAGGCTCTCGGCCTCACTTGCCGTGCTCTCCGCATTCCCACAGCAAACGGCTGCCCACCTCAGCAACGGCTATTGGAGCTGAAGCGCGGGTTCTCACCAGAGCTGTGGCTTCCAGTTAGGGGGCTGCCTTTAGGCCTGCACGCACACACGGGGCAACGGGAATGGCCTCGTCCACACGAGGTGAGTTGACAGCTGCCTTCGGCACCGGCCTGTCTCTCCCCCGATTCTCTGTATGGAGCCCGTCCCCAGGCTCTCTCTCACCCACGCTCCACCCTAAACCGCTTCCTCCCGCAGAGAGGTCGACGGTAGCTTAAAGCACGGTTTCTGCACACTGTTGTTTCTCCGCGTTGGAACGCCCGCCTTTAGGCTTCCATGCCCAAGTAGGGCCGCAGGGCTGGCTAGATCAACCACACGGCTAGTCGTGTTCTGCCTTCTGCCGGGGCCTGCGTCTCCCTCGCAAAAGGCTTTGGGCTCCCTTGCAGTGCTCTCCTGCACGCACACCACGCCATGCTTCTACCCTCGGGAGCTGCTGGTTTAGCTGAAGCACGGATTCTCTCCCGAGTTCTTCCTTCGAGTTAGGGGGTTGTCTTTGAGGCTCCACGCACCTCCACCGGGGGCATCGGTACTAGACCCGTAACCATGGTGTGAGTTGAGAGCTGCCTTCTGCACCGGCCTGTCTCTCCCACGATTTTACGTAATGGAACCCGTCCCCAGGCTCTCACCCACAGTACACCCTAAACTGCTTCCTCTCACAGGGAGGACGAGGGTAGCTAAAGCACGGTTTCCCTACAGTGTTGCTTCTCCCGGTTGGAACGCGGGCTCTTCGACTTCCATGCGAGAGTGGGGCCGCAGTGCTAACTTCATGAAACAAGTGGGGAGTCGTGTTCTGCTCTCTCCCGGGGCCTGAGCCTCACCCGGAACCTGGGGGTGGGCTCACTTGCAGTGGGCTCCCTCACGCGCACAGCAAAATGCGTCCACCCTCCGGCAGAGGGCTCTTTCAGCCGAAGCAGGGATGCTCTACGGAGTTGTTCCTTTGAGTTAGGTGGTTGGCTACTTAGGCCCGCAGGCACACCCGGGGCCAGGGTCCCAGCCTCATAAACAAGAGGTGTGTTGAGAGCCGCCTCGCGCACCGGCCTGCTTCTCACTCCATTTCACGTGGGGGACCCTTTCCCGGCCTCTCCTACAAGAACACTGGAAAATTGCTCCAGCTTCAGGGACGGCGAAGTTCACTAAAGCGCAGCTAAGTCGGTAGCATGGATTCTTGGCGTTGGTAGCCCGGTAGCTAGGCATCCAGGCACACGGGGTACAGCAGTGCCAATCTCCTAAACGGAGAGGGGAGTCGACAGCAGCCTTCCTTTACACTCCTGCTTCTCACTCAGAGTTACGTTTTCGTTCCCTTCCCCAAGCTTTCACCAAAACACACGACAGATGACGCTCACGCTCAGGAAGGGCGATCTTTGCTGAGGCAAGGGTTCTCTACAGCTTTGTCCCTTTGCGATGGGTGGGCGGCCGTTAGGACTCCACGCACGCACGGGAGAGCCGATCTAGGTTCCCGAAACAAGAGCTGAGTCGAGAGGTGCCTTCGGCCCATGCCTATTTCTCCCTCGGAATTCTGCTGGGACTCAGTCCCCAGGTTTGCCCTCCAGCAGAGTTGAAAATGCTGCCACCCTGTGCAGAGGCGAATGAGCTGCAGCTGGGAGTCTTTACAGGCTTCTTTCTGCCAGATCAGTGTGGAGCACCCAGCATTCCAGTGCACACATGGAGCAGTGGCGTTAGCTTCAGGTCACAAGCGCTGGGCCAAGGGGTGCCTTCTGGCCCGGACTTCTGCTCCCTGGCTGTCACGGAAGGAGACCGCTCCCCGGACTCTCACCCACGGCAGCCTGGAAGCTGCTTCCTCCCTCCGAGAGGTGGATGGGAGCCAAAGCACGGCTCCTCTATCGTATGGGTTTTCGAGGAAGACTGCTAGCCATTAGACTCCCATGGAAAGTGGGCCCGCAGTGCTCGTTTCATGAAACACGGGAGGAGTCGTGTTCTGCCTCCTGCCGCCCAGGGCCCGAGTCTCACTTCGAAAAGGCTCTCGGCCTCACTTGCCGTGCTCTCCGCATTCCCACAGCAAACGGCTGCCCACCTCAGCAACGGCTATTGGAGCTGAAGCGCGGGTTCTCACCAGAGCTGTGGCTTCCAGTTAGGGGGCTGCCTTTAGGCCTGCACGCACACACGGGGCAACGGGAATGGCCTCGTCCACACGAGGTGAGTTGACAGCTGCCTTCGGCACCGGCCTGTCTCTCCCCCGATTCTCTGTATGGAGCCCGTCCCCAGGCTCTCTCTCACCCACGCTCCACCCTAAACCGCTTCCTCCCGCAGAGAGGTCGACGGTAGCTTAAAGCACGGTTTCTGCACACTGTTGTTTCTCCGCGTTGGAACGCCCGCCTTTAGGCTTCCATGCCCAAGTAGGGCCGCAGGGCTGGCTAGATCAACCACACGGCTAGTCGTGTTCTGCCTTCTGCCGGGGCCTGCGTCTCCCTCGCAAAAGGCTTTGGGCTCCCTTGCAGTGCTCTCCTGCACGCACACCACGCCATGCTTCTACCCTCGGGAGCTGCTGGTTTAGCTGAAGCACGGATTCTCTCCCGAGTTCTTCCTTCGAGTTAGGGGGTTGTCTTTGAGGCTCCACGCACCTCCACCGGGGGCATCGGTACTAGACCCGTAACCATGGTGTGAGTTGAGAGCTGCCTTCTGCACCGGCCTGTCTCTCCCACGATTTTACGTAATGGAACCCGTCCCCAGGCTCTCACCCACAGTACACCCTAAACTGCTTCCTCTCACAGGGAGGACGAGGGTAGCTAAAGCACGGTTTCCCTACAGTGTTGCTTCTCCCGGTTGGAACGCGGGCTCTTCGACTTCCATGCGAGAGTGGGGCCGCAGTGCTAACTTCATGAAACAAGTGGGGAGTCGTGTTCTGCTCTCTCCCGGGGCCTGAGCCTCACCCGGAACCTGGGGGTGGGCTCACTTGCAGTGGGCTCCCTCACGCGCACAGCAAAATGCGTCCACCCTCCGGCAGAGGGCTCTTTCAGCCGAAGCAGGGATGCTCTACGGAGTTGTTCCTTTGAGTTAGGTGGTTGGCTACTTAGGCCCGCAGGCACACCCGGGGCCAGGGTCCCAGCCTCATAAACAAGAGGTGTGTTGAGAGCCGCCTCGCGCACCGGCCTGCTTCTCACTCCATTTCACGTGGGGGACCCTTTCCCGGCCTCTCCTACAAGAACACTGGAAAATTGCTCCAGCTTCAGGGACGGCGAAGTTCACTAAAGCGCAGCTAAGTCGGTAGCATGGATTCTTGGCGTTGGTAGCCCGGTAGCTAGGCATCCAGGCACACGGGGTACAGCAGTGCCAATCTCCTAAACGGAGAGGGGAGTCGACAGCAGCCTTCCTTTACACTCCTGCTTCTCACTCAGAGTTACGTTTTCGTTCCCTTCCCCAAGCTTTCACCAAAACACACGACAGATGACGCTCACGCTCAGGAAGGGCGATCTTTGCTGAGGCAAGGGTTCTCTACAGCTTTGTCCCTTTGCGATGGGTGGGCGGCCGTTAGGACTCCACGCACGCACGGGAGAGCCGATCTAGGTTCCCGAAACAAGAGCTGAGTCGAGAGGTGCCTTCGGCCCATGCCTATTTCTCCCTCGGAATTCTGCTGGGACTCAGTCCCCAGGTTTGCCCTCCAGCAGAGTTGAAAATGCTGCCACCCTGTGCAGAGGCGAATGAGCTGCAGCTGGGAGTCTTTACAGGCTTCTTTCTGCCAGATCAGTGTGGAGCACCCAGCATTCCAGTGCACACATGGAGCAGTGGCGTTAGCTTCAGGTCACAAGCGCTGGGCCAAGGGGTGCCTTCTGGCCCGGACTTCTGCTCCCTGGCTGTCACGGAAGGAGACCGCTCCCCGGACTCTCACCCACGGCAGCCTGGAAGCTGCTTCCTCCCTCCGAGAGGTGGATGGGAGCCAAAGCACGGCTCCTCTACCGTATGGGTTTTCGAGGAAGACTGCTAGCCATTAGACTCCCATGGAAAGTGGGCCCGCAGTGCTCGTTTCATGAAACACGGGAGGAGTCGTGTTCTGCCTCCTGCCGCCCAGGGCCCGAGTCTCACTTCGAAAAGGCTCTCGGCCTCACTTGCCGTGCTCTCCGCATTCCCACAGCAAACGGCTGCCCACCTCAGCAACGGCTATTGGAGCTGAAGCGCGGGTTCTCACCAGAGCTGTGGCTTCCAGTTAGGGGGCTGCCTTTAGGCCTGCACGCACACACGGGGCAACGGGAATGGCCTCGTCCACACGAGGTGAGTTGACAGCTGCCTTCGGCACCGGCCTGTCTCTCCCCCGATTCTCTGTATGGAGCCCGTCCCCAGGCTCTCTCTCACCCACGCTCCACCCTAAACCGCTTCCTCCCGCAGAGAGGTCGACGGTAGCTTAAAGCACGGTTTCTGCACACTGTTGTTTCTCCGCGTTGGAACGCCCGCCTTTAGGCTTCCATGCCCAAGTAGGGCCGCAGGGCTGGCTAGATCAACCACACGGCTAGTCGTGTTCTGCCTTCTGCCGGGGCCTGCGTCTCCCTCGCAAAAGGCTTTGGGCTCCCTTGCAGTGCTCTCCTGCACGCACACCACGCCATGCTTCTACCCTCGGGAGCTGCTGGTTTAGCTGAAGCACGGATTCTCTCCCGAGTTCTTCCTTCGAGTTAGGGGGTTGTCTTTGAGGCTCCACGCACCTCCACCGGGGGCATCGGTACTAGACCCGTAACCATGGTGTGAGTTGAGAGCTGCCTTCTGCACCGGCCTGTCTCTCCCACGATTTTACGTAATGGAACCCGTCCCCAGGCTCTCACCCACAGTACACCCTAAACTGCTTCCTCTCACAGGGAGGACGAGGGTAGCTAAAGCACGGTTTCCCTACAGTGTTGCTTCTCCCGGTTGGAACGCGGGCTCTTCGACTTCCATGCGAGAGTGGGGCCGCAGTGCTAACTTCATGAAACAAGTGGGGAGTCGTGTTCTGCTCTCTCCCGGGGCCTGAGCCTCACCCGGAACCTGGGGGTGGGCTCACTTGCAGTGGGCTCCCTCACGCGCACAGCAAAATGCGTCCACCCTCCGGCAGAGGGCTCTTTCAGCCGAAGCAGGGATGCTCTACGGAGTTGTTCCTTTGAGTTAGGTGGTTGGCTACTTAGGCCCGCAGGCACACCCGGGGCCAGGGTCCCAGCCTCATAAACAAGAGGTGTGTTGAGAGCCGCCTCGCGCACCGGCCTGCTTCTCACTCCATTTCACGTGGGGGACCCTTTCCCGGCCTCTCCTACAAGAACACTGGAAAATTGCTCCAGCTTCAGGGACGGCGAAGTTCACTAAAGCGCAGCTAAGTCGGTAGCATGGATTCTTGGCGTTGGTAGCCCGGTAGCTAGGCATCCAGGCACACGGGGTACAGCAGTGCCAATCTCCTAAACGGAGAGGGGAGTCGACAGCAGCCTTCCTTTACACTCCTGCTTCTCACTCAGAGTTACGTTTTCGTTCCCTTCCCCAAGCTTTCACCAAAACACACGACAGATGACGCTCACGCTCAGGAAGGGCGATCTTTGCTGAGGCAAGGGTTCTCTACAGCTTTGTCCCTTTGCGATGGGTGGGCGGCCGTTAGGACTCCACGCACGCACGGGAGAGCCGATCTAGGTTCCCGAAACAAGAGCTGAGTCGAGAGGTGCCTTCGGCCCATGCCTATTTCTCCCTCGGAATTCTGCTGGGACTCAGTCCCCAGGTTTGCCCTCCAGCAGAGTTGAAAATGCTGCCACCCTGTGCAGAGGCGAATGAGCTGCAGCTGGGAGTCTTTACAGGCTTCTTTCTGCCAGATCAGTGTGGAGCACCCAGCATTCCAGTGCACACATGGAGCAGTGGCGTTAGCTTCAGGTCACAAGCGCTGGGCCAAGGGGTGCCTTCTGGCCCGGACTTCTGCTCCCTGGCTGTCACGGAAGGAGACCGCTCCCCGGACTCTCACCCACGGCAGCCTGGAAGCTGCTTCCTCCCTCCGAGAGGTGGATGGGAGCCAAAGCACGGCTCCTCTACCGTATGGGTTTTCGAGGAAGACTGCTAGCCATTAGACTCCCATGGAAAGTGGGCCCGCAGTGCTCGTTTCATGAAACACGGGAGGAGTCGTGTTCTGCCTCCTGCCGCCCAGGGCCCGAGTCTCACTTCGAAAAGGCTCTCGGCCTCACTTGCCGTGCTCTC
>NW_026991955.1:50000-57856 GCF_029215605.1 Mirounga angustirostris | reverse complement strand
AAAAAAAAGAGAGAGAATGGGAGAATGTTGGAAACCTTAGTTTGAAGAGTCACAGTCAGATACTCAAGGAAACCAGAAGGATCCAGGATCCAGTCCAGTTTTATAGGCAAACAATAAACGTTCAAAGATAATTAATCTAACACTCACAAAAGTGTGTTATTGAAATGTAATCTTTCTCTCTAAAGTCACCTTCATTCCTGTCAAAGATAGCCAAAAGAAGATTAATTTGTTTGTAAAACAAGTCCAGTTTTAACAAACTTGGCCCAATCATCTACGTAGGGACAGCAAGAATAGCAATTGACCATATATGGGGTCTTTCTTCTCTTTTCTTTTTCCTTTCCTTCTTTTAAATCTGCTTTGATGGAGCTTTTTACAAGGAATTTTAGATTGATCCTTTAACTGCCTTTTTAAAGCCGAGAACCAAGCCAAATATTGGCCATCAGATTCGCCTGCAAGACTTGTAGATTTGCGGAGGGGTAGACGAACCAGGAGAGACGATGGACTCTGAACAACAAACTGAGGGTTCTAGAGGGGAGGGGGGTGGGAGGATGGGTTAGCCTGGTGGTGGGTATTGAGGAGGGCGCATTCTGCATGGAGCACTGGGTGTTGTGCACAAACAATGAATCATGGAACACTACATCTAAAACTAATGATGTGATGTACGGGGATTAACATAAGAATAAAAAAAATTACAAAAAAAAAAAAGACTTGTAGATTTGGGTGAATTCCTCTCTTCTTTGAGGGCCTCCAAATTTCCTGAAGTTCCTGCATCTGCCAGGAGGTGGTACTCTTCACTCACCTGGTAAGGTTGAGGGGACCTCTCTAAGCAAGGTTATCAGGCCAACATTTCTAAGGGGCTTTACTGGCTCCATAAAGTCAATCTGACTTTCTTAAAGCAGTCTCACCATATCTGAGTCTACGCATGTGTCTCTTCGAGATGACAGTCCAGGGGCACCTGGCTGGCTCAGTCGGTAGAGAGCACGACTCTTGATCTCAGGGTTGTGAGTTCGAGCCCCACGTTCAGTGTAGAGATTATTTAAAAAATAAAATCTCGGAGGAGCGCCTGGGTGGCTCAGTCGTCAAGCGTCTGTCGGCCTTCGGCTCAGGTCATGATCCCAGGGTCTTGGGATCGAGCCCCACATCGGGCTCTCTGCTTGGCCGGGAGCCTGCTTCTCCCTCTCCCGCTCCCCCTGCTTGTGTTCCCTCTCTCGCTGTGTCTCTCTCTGTCAAATAAATAAATACAATCTTAAGAAAGAAAAAAAGAGTACACTAACAATCCAAGAAAACCTTGTCATTTTAACATAGAAAACCCAAATCTCAATCTTATACCAGTGTGCTTTTCTTCTTCTTTTTTTTATTCTTATGTTAATCCCCTACATTACATCATTAGTTTTAGATGTGGTGTTCCATGATTCATTGTTTGTGCACAACACCCAGTGCTCCATGCAGAATGGGCCCTCCTCAATACCCACCACCAGGCTAACCCATCCTCCCACCCCCCTCCCCTCTAGAACCCTCAGTTTGTTGTTCAGAGTCCATCGTCTCTCATGGTTCGTCCGCCCCTCCGATTTCCCCCGCTTCATTCGTCCCCTCCCGCTACCTTCTTCTATTTTTTTTTTCTTCTTCACATAGATTGCGTTATTTGTTTCAGAGGTACAGATCTGAGATTCAACAGTCTTGCACAATTCACAGCGCTTGCCAGAGCACCTACCCTCCCCAGTGTCTATCAGCCAGTCACCCCATCCCTCCCACCCCACCCCCCACTCCAGCAACCCTCAGCTTGTTTCCTGCGATTAAGAATTCCTCCTATCCGTGAGATCATAGGATACATGTCTTTCTCTGTTTGACTTATTTCGCTCAACATAATACCCTCCAGTTCCACCAGTGTGCTTTTCAAACTGCCTTCTCCCAAGCTCAGTCAGTCCTGACCATGCATAAAATTCCTTTTCAAAAATTCTCCTTCACAAACCCCTTCCACAATTTCCTTTTTCATTCAGACTCGGTCTTAAAGTTTTCTTTCTTTAAGTACCCAGTCCCGTTTCAGTACACCATTACTTCCTTTTCCCTCAACAAAAAAAATGTTTTCTCATTTCTTGTACCTCTTTTACACGTCTCCTACCTTCCCACACACGGAGTTGTTTTTGTTATCATTTTGTAGCAGTCCCAATTCCATGTGGCAGAATTTTAATTCTTAGAAATCTCAGTCTCTGGTGAAACGTTAGTAGTAACCAATGGCGCACTCTCTATTACACCAGAATTCTTTAGATTGGCAAATGTATGAATATATTTCATAAATTTTATTTATTTGACAGAGAGAGACACAGCGAGAGAGGGAACACAAGCAGGGGAAGGGACAGAGGGAAAAGAAGGTTCCCCAATGAACAGGGAGCCCAATGCGGGGCTCGATCCCAGGACCCTGGGATCATGACCTGAGCCGAAGGCAGACGCTGAACGACTGAGCCACCCAGGCACCCAAACGTGGTTGGTTGGTTGGTTGGTTTTTATAAAGGTGATGGAGAGGTATATTTTGATAACCACAAATACAGGCTCACTGTTGTGACGGGAGCGTGGCACATTCCACTGCCCACCCAACGGCTTGTAACGCAGGGAGAACCGAATCCAAGTGCTTTTATGACAAAGAAAAGAAAGAAAAGGAAAGAAAGAAAGAAAGAAAGAAAGAAAGAAAGAAAGAAAGAAAGAAAGAAAGAAAGAAAGGGAAAGAAAGAAAGAAAGAAAGAAAGAAAGAAAGAAAGAAAGAAAGAAAGAAAGAAAGAACGCAAAGTTGATTATTTGTATTATGTGTGACATTGATAGCTCCAAAACCACGTCTTTTTAAAATAAACCAACAACCTTGAATTGGCTTTAACGCCAAAGAAGTTGCACCTGCGTCCACTAAAAAGTCAATCGATTGTTTTCCCCCATCAGACTCCTTGGGGAAAGTCTGAAGCGGGCGGTCTAAGATCAGCGGAGCCCTCGGGCCCCTTCCTGCTAGTTTGGGAGGTGCTCCAATTTAAACCTCATAAGGAGGTGGCCCAAGGGCTTGGGCCCAAGGGCAAGGGCTTTTGCTCCTTGATAAGGGGGTGGGGAGGAGGAGGAGGAGGAGGAGGAGAAAGGGGAGCCCATGGCACCCGGGGGGGGGGGGGCGGGGGGGCGGGGGTAGGGAAGGGCGGCTGAGACGGCGGCAGGGGAGTAGAGCACTCCAGGCACACACACCAGTGGTGCAGAAACGGGGCAGGGGAGGCGGCAAGGGAGCCATTGGTAAGGCCCAGGGCACATATACATTTACAGTTTTGGACGAACCTTTTCTTTTTTTTCTTCTCCGCCTCCGCCTCCGCCTCCGCCTCCGCCTCCGCCTCCGCCTCCGCCTCCGCCTCCGCCTCCGCCTCCGCCTCCGCCTCCGCCTCCGCCTCCGCCTCCGCCTCCGCCTCCGCCCTTTCTTCATCTCCTTCTGCTTAATAGGCTTTGTCTGTGGTGGCTTTTCAGCCCTCCGGAAGCCAGTGGGTTGGGCATCGGTTCTGGTGCCTGTACTTGGGGAGGAGGAGGAGTGGATTTCAGATTTCTAGCATCGGCCTGTCTTCCTCCTCTTCTTCATTATTTTGACTGTTGGGAAGTGGGGGTAAGGTCAGGTGTGTTAAATTTTTGTCTATCTCTGGGCCGTCCCTTGGGTCCCTTACCTTGAGGCATCTTTATTGTGGAGTGACATAAGAGTCTGAATGTAGGGAATTTCATCCCAGATCATGTGAGCTTGAAAAACTGGGTTTATTCTTATCTGAGTTTTACCATGCCCGATTTTTACGAGCACCTGCCTCTAAACTCTTTAAGTAGGGGCACCTGTGTGGCTCAGGCAGTTAAGTGTCTGCCTTGCGTTCACATCATGATCCTGGGGTCCTGGGATGGAGCCCCACATCCGGCTCCCTGCTCCGCGGGGAGTCTGCTTCTCCCTCTCCCAATGCCCCCCCACCCCCAGCTCGTGTGCTCTCTCACTCGCTTTCTTTCAAAGACATAAATAGAATCTTTAATAAAAATAAAACTCGGGGCACCTGGATGGCTCAGTGGTTAAGCGTCTGCCTTTAGCTCAGGTCATGATCCGAGGGTCCTGGGATCAAGCCCCTGCATCGGGCTCCCTGCTCGGCGGGAAGCCTGCTTCTCCCTCTCCCACTCCGCCTGCTTGTGTTCCCTCTCTCGCTGTGTCTCTCTCTGTCAAATAAATAAATAAAATCTTTAAAGAATAAAATAAATAAAATAAAATAAAATAAAATAAAAATAGAACTCATTAAATAGAGCTCCTTTACAAATGGATGTTAGCAATAGCACCCGGAGGTGGAGGAAATACCTCACATGTATAACACATACGGACACATAGACACAAACAAGATGCAAACAAATTTTAGCCTTTGTTTCAGTCTTATTTGTGGAGAGGACATGAATGGAGAGGACACGAAAGACCCAATGTTCAAATCTCCCTCTTTTAGTAAAACAAATGCAACTGCGAAGCAGCATTACCGTGTACAGATCCCACCCGTCAGTTGTTTTCCATTCCCAATGGAAACAGGGTCGGTTTTATGCAAAGATAGCAAAAGCTGCAGCAACCAACCAACCAACCAACCAACCAACCAACCAACCAAATGAAGACCAGAGCATCTCCCTGAGTGTTGGTTCCTCCCCAAAAGTCGGGGCTTCACTGAGGGAACCAAAGAGCTTCCTAGTTTCTGATCACCCAGTCTCCTAGCAGGCTTTCTCTAATTGTGTACACAATTCAGACATGTCAAAAGAACCCCGCTTGGGCCATCTGAGACTCATGTTATCGTGAAATGTTTCCCATGCAAGTAAGCACTTGCAAGTATAGGCTCCCTATGCATTGTACATGTAGCGTGCAGGTGTTTCTTGTGAGGGTGGGCCGTTGTTTCCTCAACATTTGGTGCAGGGTTCTACAGAGTTTTGGTTTGTTTCGTTGGTTTGGTTTTCTGCACACGTGTGTGTGGGGGGGGGGTGTGGTGTGGTGTGTTGTGTGGTGTGTATCTGTGTGCACGGTATCTATCGCTGCTGCGCAGCTAGCTGATCCTCAGGGTGCATCATCCTAACACCGCAATGGCTCGAAACAGCATTTCTTTATCGATAACTTCCTGGTGCTTGCCCTGGGTGGCCCCTTGGGTTCTGCGGGTTTACGCCGGGCTCACTCAAGCAGTGGCTTTCGGCCAGAGGGTCAACTTTCACACGTCTGGCAGTCGGTGCCGCCGAGCACCGGGCTGCCTCTGTTGTCAATGCCTCTCATGCTCCAGTCAGCTAGACTGGCTTTCTTACGTGGAGGTCTCAGGACGGCATGCCAAGAAGGTCGAGAACGCCGGCAGACCACCTCTTCAGGTGTAGGCTGTGAAACCAGCCAAGTGTCACTTCTGCTCTATTCTTTGGGTCAAGACAAGTCCCAAGACCCGGTCCAAAATCAAGGGACAGAGCAATCAAGCCTACCTCTGGATAGCAGGAGCATCGAAGTCATAGGACGTGAGGGTGCACACGTGCCGGGACGTGAGGGACACACGGTTGTCGGTCTGCCACAAGGGATTCCTAAACCCTATGCCGCGATGCACATTTTTGCAAAAGTAAGCTTTACGTTTTAGCATCTAAAACATGATTTCCTTTGAATCAACCCCTAGAATTGGATTCACCAGGAAGAAGGGGAAGATGCGTTTTCCAGCCTCTTGATACAGAAGCTCTTGATTTCCAGAGGGCACTTGGAGGACCCTTCACCAGTCTCTGCTTTGTAAGGCGGGGGGAATTTTTTTTTTTTAAGATTTTATTTATTTATTTATTTGTTTGTTTGTTTGTTTGTTTATTTATTTGAGACAGAGAGAGAGAGAGAGAGAGAGAGAGAGAGAGAATGAATGAGAGAGAGCACATGAGAGGGGGGAGGGTCAGAGGGAGAAGCAGACTCCCTGCTGAGCAGGGAGCCCGATGCGGGACTCGATCCAGGGACTCCAGGATCATGACCGGAGCCGAAGGCAGCCGCTTAACCAACTGAGCCACCCAGGCGCCCAAGGCGGGGGAAATTTAATTGGCCAACCCCCCATGAAAAAGCGACCGATCACGTTCCGACGTCCGAATTAAAGGCAGGCTTCCTTTTTAAAGGCATCCATAGAGCAGCCAGCTCCGTGGCAAGGAGCCGGACTTCTGTGTGTCTGATGAGGAATCCCATTCTCGGCATAAAGGCAATCTCGGGGAGCAGTCGGAGGCAGACCAGATCTCAGATCCACCAAACCCAAGAAATCCCTTGTGATCTGAATGGCTGAATTTGTTGAGGTTTCCCTCCCGATGGCTAAGAAGATGCCTTCCTATCACAGATGACAAAACACAAACCAACAAAACCCCGATAGCTGGGCAGGGTCTTCAAGAAAGGGCCCCTTTTTCATGGAAGCCAACTCTTCCATCTCGCGCCACCCGCCATCATGGAGAGGAAGTCTCTCGGGATGAACGAATGCCTTTGCAATCTACGTTAACCGACTCTCTTTTCCGATAGGCTGACACTCTTTCCCCTCGTGGACACGTCCCGAGATCGGCAGGCTTCGGTGCATCGGTCTTCTGTGCACCAAAAGCCGTGCGAAGGCCCCTGTCGTCGAAATGTATTCGGCATGGACGCTAGTGAAGAATTTTAAACCAGTCTAGCCCGGTTCAGTCCTTCAGTCCTTTTTTTTCTCATTTCTTACATGACCGCTGTGTCCTAAAAGGATACAACTGAGGAAACTCCAGATGGAACAGAGGCAAAGGGAAGGGGGGCAGAGCTTCCGTGTTCCGTGACCCCTCTCCAGGAACGCCTCTGTCCCCACCATTTCAGGCGTTCAAGCAACCTGGAAGCTCCCCGAATTAGGTTAGTTCTTCTTCGAAGGGGCGGGGGTCGGGGTGGGGAAGGTTGGGGAGCGCCGAGGTTTGGAAACATTGCAGGGCAATCAAGGCTATTGCCAAATCTCGAGTCCGTGCAGAGGTACGTAAGGTACACGTAAGGCCGGGATGGGGGGCGTGGCGTGGCGTGGCGTGGCGGGGCGGGGCTTGGCGGGGCGGGGGTGGGTGGGTGCGCGCGCCTGGCGGGGAGGGTTGCGGTGTGTGTCCATGTGCGTTCAGCAGGTGTAGGGGAGGAAGAATGTTCCCTCTAACTTCCCTTTCTACTCCCTGTTGGGGGAGAACAGTGAAGAGAGCCCGGGTGAGGGCGAGGGCGACGGTGACGGCGAGGGCGACGGTGACGGCGGGTGGGGGCGAGGCGCGGACAGGAAGGGGGGAGGGGTAGTAGAGGTGTTTATTTCTTTTGGCGGTGATGGAAATGTTCTGGAAATTGCAGTGAAGGTTGTGCAGCTTTGTGAGCCACCTTAAAAAAAAAGAAAAAAAGGCCACCCAATGGCCCACTTTTAAGAGTATGCGAAATATGGCATGCGAATTGTATCTCCACTTCGAAAATCTGTGACGAAACAATGTGATGGACATAGGGAAGGAGGGAGGGACGGACGGGACCCTCACCCTCACCCTCACCCTCACCCTCACCCTCACCCTCACCCTCACCCTCACCCTCACCCTCACCCTCACCCTCACCCTCAGGCTCTCTTCACCGTTCGATCCATGGATCGATCGATCCATCGATCCATCGATCCATCGATCCATCCATCCATCTATACATGCCATGCATGCAGTCTGTCGGTTCATGTAGACATCAAAGGGGGGGGAGGGGAAGGGGGCCACGAGGGGAGGGGAAGGGAGGAGGGGAAGGGAGGAGGGGAAGGGGGCCAAGGGGGGAGGGGAAGGGAGAAGGGGGAAGGGGGAAGGGGGAAGGGGGAAGGGGGAGGGGAAGGGGGCCAAGGGGGGAGGGGAAGGGAGAA
>NW_026991955.1:40000-42500 GCF_029215605.1 Mirounga angustirostris | reverse complement strand
CACAACCGGGCGCGCTCCGCCGCACGGAGCGACGGACGACACGGCGCCCTCCCACGACGCCCCGCCGAGCCCCGACCCACCCACCGCGGGCTCGGGGCACGCAGCGCGGCGCGGCCACAACCCGGGGGGAAGCGCGCAGCGGCGGGCGGCGCCACGGCGTCCCGCGGGCCGCCGCCGGGGCACGCATCCCCGGGGCGCGGCCCCGCGCGCGACTCGGCCTCGGCGCGAGCCGCCCCGACAGGGCGTAAGGCCGGGATCGCCGGCGGGGAGGGGAGGGGCGGGGCGGGTGCGGACCCCGGACGCGCGGCGGCGGCGGGAGCCCAGGGAATGGGGCGGGCCCGGCTGGGACAACCGCGGTCGCCGCTGGGGGCACAGCAGCGAGACCGGCGGCATTCCAGATCCGGGCCCCTTCCCCACCCCGACGGACCCACGACCGGCGCGGCACGGGACGGGACCGCGACCCCCCCCCCACGCACAGCCCGGGCGACCCCAAGACCGCGTGCGGCGCGAGGGAGCTCCCCCAGAGGGACCGCGGCGGCCACGGCCCTCAGCGCGAGCTCTCTCCTCTCTCCCATTCTCGCGGGCGGCGCCACACACCCCCCCGCCCCGGCGCCGGCCCCCTTCCTCCCCCGACACACACCCAACACACACCTCCTCCCCCACGTCCCGCACACGCGCCACCGCCGGGCGGACCCGGCGGGGCGGGGGCGGGGGCGGGGACGGGGCAGGGGTGATGCCAGGCAGGAGGCGGGGACCAGGCAACGAGGCGGAGGAGGGGCCACCGTGTCTGCACTTAGGGGGACGGAGGGCCCGGCGGCCGAGCCGACCCCTCCCCACCTGAGGACCGAGCCCACAGGCGGGCAGGGCAGGCACCAGCAGAACGGGCCCTGCGAGGGAAACCCCCAGCCGCGCCAACCCCCAAGGGCGAGAGACCCCAGGGGCAGCGATTGATCGTCAAGCGACGCTCAGACAGGCGTAGCCCCGGGAGGAACCCGGGGCCGCAAGTGCGTTCGAAGTGTCGATGATCAATGTGTCCTGCAATTCACATTAATTCTCGCAGCTAGCTGCGTTCTTCATCGACGCACGAGCCGAGTGATCCACCGCTAAGAGTCGTACGAGTTTGGATTGTTAAGGGGGGGGTCAACGCCCAGAGGGGAGGCCCCCCCCCCCTGGCACGGCACATTCCCCAGAGGGTGCCTCCGGCCGGGCCAGTCAAGACAGACAAGACCACACTCCGAGAAGGTCGGAAAGGTTGGACAACAGGGCGTCCGGCCACCGCCCCCCAAGCGAGGGGCGAGCCCGGACAACCCCACAGGCGCCCAGGGGGTTCCCACCTGGCCCCCCCCACACACACCGAGGACGCGAGGCAACACACGCGCCCGCCACAGCCCAACGGCCGCTGGGTAGCCCCCTCCCAGCAGCCACAAGGACCGTGGCGCAGCGCGCGGCAACCCCGGCCCCAGGGCGGGGTGGGCAGCGGGGTCTGGGGGAGAAGGGACTCCTCCTCCCCACGGGCCCAACCGCCCCGACCCAAGGCGGACGGGCGACCCCCAAAGGGTCTTTAAACCTCCGCGCCGGGACGCGCTAGGTACCTGGACAGGGGGTGGGGGACAGGCGAGGCAGGGGAGGGGACGATGCCCCAGGCCACCGCCTCGACACCAAAACCACGGCCGCAGCCAACCGCCACAGGGCACAAACCCCGACGCTGCCGGCCCGTGACGGGGGAAGGCCCGCCGGGTGCCGCCACCGGCCCCCCCGCCACCACCCGGCGACACCACCCCACCCACCCACAAGCCACCGGGGCGGACCGGACCCCCTTCTTGCTTTCCAAGACACCCCCCCAGACCACCTACCCCCCCCCCGCCGTCCCTCCCCGCACCCGCGACCCAGGCCCCCTTCTCGCCACGGAGGGCAAGGGGGCTGCGGCGGGCAGCGGGGCACGAGCGGGCAAGGGCGCGCGAGGGTGGGGCAACGGAGGCCGGGAAGGAGAGGAGCCGGACCCGGGCCCGAGGCCTGGGGCAGGGCCGGGGAGGAGAGACGCGGAGTGGGTGGGCGGAAGTCCGAGCGGACATCCGACGGACCAAGAGAGAACCGTCCAGGGCGGGCGGCGGGACACGGCAGACGACGGCGGGCGCGCCCCGTGAGAGCCAAGGCTCCGAGGCCCCCCGGGGAGGGGCGGACCCGACCCCGGAAAGGCGCCACGGGGGGGGACCCGCCGGCGCACCGCAACGTCCCGAGACGCGGCGAGGGCACCGTGCGGGCGGCGGCGCGGCGACCGGGGACGACCGGCGCCGAAGGCGATGGCAGGGGGCACGCGCCCCCCCCACCAACCCCTCTACCCGCCCTCCGCGGGGAAGGCGGGGCGCGGGAGGGCGGGGACAGAGGACAAGGCGCGCCGAGGGGCGGCGGGGGACGCGGCGGCAGCGGCGGCCCCAGGCGGGGAAGATGGGGGGCGGAGCCCGGAAGGGACGACAAGGGGGTGGGGAGAGACCGGCTGAAG
>NW_026991955.1:15000-37500 GCF_029215605.1 Mirounga angustirostris | reverse complement strand
CCCAACGCCCGGGGCGGCCTCGACGGCGGCGCGCGGGCGGGGACGGGACACCGGGCAGTCACGCCGAGGCCGGCGGGCCGGCGCGCGCTCCCACGGCACGAGAGGGGGCCGGGCCGGAGCCCGGCCCCCCCACCACCGCCGGGGAGGCAGCGCGCGGCCGCGGCAGCCACGACGGACAGCCGGGACCCGACCCACGCCCGAGCACGCGCGCCAGAGCGGGGGCCACGGCGGGGGGGGGAGGCGGTCCCCTCGTCAGCACGCAGCGCCACCGCCGGGCTGGCGGGCGGCGCCGGACACGGATGGGAGGCCGCAGCGGGCCCGGGAAGCGCTAGCGCACCGGGGGCGCGACACCGGATCGGCAGCCGGACGGGGGGAGGCCACAAGACGGCTCAGCGGCGAGGAACTAGGCAGCGCCAGGAACAGGAAAAGCGGCGGGGGGGGTTACAGAGGACGGCGAGCAGCCGCGAGAGTGCTCAGGGAACCCTTTCGAAAAAGCGCCTCCAAGACCAAAGGCCGGACACCAAGGGCCAACACGGGGTCCCACCGCCCAAGGCCTCCAAGCACAAGGACGGTCCCGTGGCACCCAAGGACGCCGACCTGGCCCCCACGGCGGGCCCTTGGCAACCTCGCGGGGCTCGGGCCCCGAAACACCACCAACACCACCGCAGTCACGGCCGGCCCCCCAGAACACTCTCCCGCACGCGCAACGACGCCACCCCCGCCACCCGGCTAGAGGCCGGACCCCGCGCGGACCTTCTCCTCCTCCTCACGACGGGACCGAGAGCACTTCGCCTGGGGACGACCACCCCCCAAAAAAGCCATAGCGGCCCGGGGAGGGGACGACACCCAAACAAGCGGCGAGGCCGGTTTCGGTCCCGAGAGAGCGGATCGAGGACACAAACGCGCCTTCAGGCATCCGGTCGAGGCAAGGGCAGCGGGAGTCCGTCGGCGGCGGCGGGGAGGGGGGGAAAGCACAGCGGGCGAGGGCCGGGAGCGCGTGCGGGGGAGAGCCGGTTCGGGGAAGGGCGCGCCAACGAAGACGCAAGCCGGGCCACCAGGTAAACGTGCACGGGATCCCACCGCCACCAGCACGAGAGCGGTCCCGCGACGCCCAGGACGCCAGCCGGCCTCAGCACCCTTGGCGCACCTCACCACGAACCGAGCCCCACACTGCTGGGGCCCAACCCCACGTGAACCCCCCCCGCCGCGGGGTCCCGTCTTGAACCTCCGTCTGTCCGGTCCGTCCCGGAAGTCACGACCCTGGGGGGAAGCGCCCCCAGGCGAGAGCGGCCCGACCCGTGCCCGGCACGCCACCGCCAGCGGCGACTCGGGACGGGAGCGGGCGGGCAGACAGCCGCTCGCGCGGCACGGGGAAGCGGGACGCGCGGGGGCGCCCCCCGAGCCCCTCGAGAGACAACGCCACGAGGAAGGGCGGCCGCCCGCGCGCTCGCACGCACGCGGGAGCCCCCACGCGCCGGACGCCGGCCAGGCCCGGCGGGACCCTCCCCCGACTCGGAGGGGGGAGGCGCAGGCCGCGGTAGGCAAAGAGCGGCGCTCGGCCCCCACCGCGGGGCCGGCAGAGTCAGACCCCTCGCAGAGAGGAAGTTCTGCCCAACACGCAACGGTAGTCACCCCGCACCGGTGGCCACTACGCGCAGAGGAGGGGCGGCGGCTGGGGGGTTCCGGTACCCCAAGGCACCCTCTCGGATCGCTAGAGAAGGCTTTCTCACCGAGGGCGCATCGCCCCCACCCAAATCGTGCCCCCCCGCCCGTCCGGGCCCCGCGGAACGGCGTTCCGAAGGCCTGACAGCCAAGGGCTCCGGGGGGCGGGCGGTGGATTCGCGCGGTAAGGAACAGGCACCACAAGGCAATCCTGAGCGCTCGCGGCCGGGACCCCGGGAGGAGACCGCCCTTCGCCACGCCACGCACGCCATGCTCGCGTCCCCGACCAACCGGGAGTTTTGCGCCTCCGGCGAGGCAACGACGAGCGGAGACAAAGCACGGCATGCCAGGCAAAAAAGGCGGCAGCCCCTCGGCTGGCCAAGCGCCAGAGCGCGGGCTCGGCCCGCCGCAACCGGCTCACACACGCCCCACCAAGTCCAGTCCCCACAACACCACCAGCACAGCTTGCGGCGGGGGATGACGAGGCACCCGCGTCCCACGGGGGGGGGCGGGGTGGGCCTCCCTTACCGACTCCACCACCCGCTCCTCGGACACGCCACCGACAGCGGTGGCCCGACGGAGGGGGCTCGCTGGGAACGGGAAACGACGCTACCGACTCGGCCTCAGGCACCTGAGACGACCTGGAGCGCTCCAGGGGCACCACGGAGGGCCACGCGCACAACGCGCTCAGCACGCCCAAGCGCGTGAGCAGCGCGGCGCCGGGACGGCCCTCCCCGTGGCGGGGAGGACCGCGCACCACACGAAGCCAGGGAAGGCAAGCGAGAGTGTCCGCTGCGTCGGGGGACCCCGGGCCCGCGAGCGCCGTCAGGCAGAACACGGGAAGGCGGGGTCGGGCCGGAGCCTGCACACACCCCCCCCGCACCCCCCACCTCACCGCCACGGCGGGCAGAGGCGAAGGAGCGAGGGGCCCGCGGGCAGAACGAGAAGAGCGGTCCCATTCGCCATGAACGTCCGTCCCTCGTCTGGCGCGGCTTAGGCCCGGCCCGGGAGAGCGCGAGAGCACCACATCGATCTGGCAAAACACAAGCGCCGAGAGGAGCCCGAGGAGGGGAGAAGCCGGTGAGGACAGCAACCCGAGGGGGAGCCTGTTTTGTTTTGTTTTTTTTCGGCCTCACCGGCACCCCCTCGAAAACCCCAGGGCAGGAACAGCCGGACAACCCGAGAGAGAGGAACGCCTGACACGCGGCACGGAGCCTTGCGGGACGGGAGGTTGTCACGACCACAGCCGGGTGCCCACAGAGTGGAGGACACAGGGTAAAGGACCCACGCGCCACCTGCCCACAACCGCCCTCGGGTGCTGGAGACCGGAGGCGGCACCAACGGCCTGGGCCACCTGGAGGCACAGGAGCCGGCGCACAGGCCCACGCGGACGGCTCAGGCCAGCGACGGCAGAGCCGGGCTTGGCATCCCTGTCAAGCCCGGAGCCCCGCCACACGCCCAGAAGCCCACCTCCCTTAAGGAGAGGATCGCCCAAACATAACGTGCCAGCACCTACCTGGCGGCAAAAAGGGCTCATTTCGGGCGAGAAAATAGCCGCGCCGCCTGGCGTGGCCTAGCCACAGGTCACCGGGATCTCCTGGGACCGTGTCCCGGCCACGGGCCCCAAGCACTAATCCATCGCCCCCGTCTCCCCCCGGAGCCCCCCCCGCGCCCCCCCCCCCCCCCCCCGGGCCATCTGGTCGACCCCCGGAACGTGGTGGCAGCCGGCAGCGAGTAGGGACTTGGCGGGAGGTGGAGCGGCCCGGATAGGCCCGCCCCCGGGTCCGCCTTTCGTCCCCAAATCGGGACTTTAGAAATTCTCACCAAGTTCTGTGGAGGCCCCTGCGGACGCCCTCCTCCCCGGGCCTCAGGACCGCCCCATGCCGGTCCCCGACTCCCGGCCGGGACTGAGGAAAGGGGGCGATGCCGCGGAGGCGTCCCCCCGAAGGCCGGACCTCAACGGGAACCGCAGCCGGGCCCCTGGGGCCCTCGCGGCCCGGCCCGGCCCGGCCCGACCCGGTCGGGTCCCCACCTCCGCAGCGGGCCTCGGAAAACTTGTTAAGAATATCGGGTCCGGGGCGCCTGGGTGGCTCAGTTGGTTAAGCGACTGCCTTCGGCTCGGGTCATGATCCTGGAGTCCCGGGATCGAGTCCCGCATCGGGCTCCCTGCTCGGCGGGGAGTCTGCTTCTCCCTCTGACCCTCCTCCCTCTCATGCTCTCTGTCTCTCATTCTCTCTCTCTCAAATAAATAAATAAATAAATAAAAACCTTAAAAAAAAAAAAAAATATCGGGTCCGATGACCGGGACCCCACGCGTGCCCGCGGCGGGGCCCGTCGCGCCATCCATGGGCTTCCCCGCAAGGCTCAGGCCGGTCCCCAACCGCCCGAGCGTGACACGGAAGGCCCAACGGCCGACCGGAGCCACGGGCCGGATGGCGTCCGGGCGCCCGACGCAGCCTCTCCCATTCCCGCGGGCGGAGGAGGGGGCACCGGCGGGTGCTGGTCGACCCGTCCAGGCGGCCACCCTAGCGTGGCTCTCCGGGAGCGAGGCGGCGGCGCCACCACCAGCCCACAAACCTGGAGGCTCAATCTCCCGCGAGCGGAGGTCGCGCCGGTGGCCCGGAGACAGCGGGCCGATCTCGCTAGCGTCGCCGGCCTCCCGGTACTCCGCCTCGGGAACCGCGGCCAAATACAATCCCTTGCCGACATCGCTGACACTCCGGCGGGGACACGCTATCTAAAAGCGGCCGCCAGGTGGCACCCGACAACCGGCGCGAACAACAACGAGGCAGATCCGGATCGCGGGCCCGCGAAGGCGCACAGCCCGGCCGCCCGGCCGCCCGATCTCGTGGGGCACGGGCCTCCCACAGCGGCACACCTGCGGCGCCCGGGCTTCCGGGAGGACTTAAGACACATTTCGGCGGGCAAGGACCGTAAAACCGAGACCAAGCGAGTACTCCGACAACCACCACGGATGAACCTTCTCTCTTCTATCATTTTAAGGGGAGGAGGAGGTCTCTCTGAAGCATACGAAGAAAGCTCAGGACAGGAAGGGGGGGGGGGGATTGACACACACCCCCAGAAAGGTGCACATCAAATCCGTCTCTGCACGTACGCGATAACGTCCAAGGCCAACAAGCGGGGCGGGGCGTGCGGGGGCGGGGGGCGGGGCGCGCGGTGCGTGCGGGGGCGGGGGCGGGGCGGGGCGGTGCGTGCGGGGGCGGGGGGCGGGGCGGGGCGGTGCGTGCGGGGGCGGGGGGCGGGGCGGGGGCAGGCGCGGAATGGGGAGGAAGGGAGTTAAAATAGTCCTTCACTCAAGAAATCCAGTTCCGCAGAATAGAGAGCCCAGAAATGGACCCTCAACTCTATGGTCAACTCATCTTTGACAAAGCAGGAAAGAATGTCCAATGGAACAAAGACAGTCTCTTCAACAAATGGTGTTGGGAAAATTGGATAGCCACATGCAGAAGAATGAAACTGGACCATTTCCTTACACCACACACAAAAATAGACTCCAAATGGTTGAAAGACCTCAATGTGAGACAGGAGTCCATCCAAATCCTAAAGGAGAACACAGGCAGCAACCTCTTTGACCTCAGCCAAAGCAACTTCTTCCTAGAAACATCGCCAAAGGCAAGGGAAGCAAAGGCAAAAATGAACTATTGGGACTTCATCAAGATAAAAAGCTTTTGCAAAGCAAAGGAAACAGTCCACAAAACCAAAAGACAACCGACAGAATGGGAGAAGATATTTGCAAATGACATATCAGATAAAGGGCTCGTATCCAAAATCTATAAAGAACTCATCCAACTCAACACCCAAAGAACAAAGAATCCAATCAAGAAATGGGCAGAAGACATGAACAGACATTTTTCCAAAGAAGACATCCAAATGGCCAACAGACACATGAAAAAGTGCTCAATATCGCTCAGCATCAGGGAAATCCAAATCAAAACCTCAATGAGGGCGCCTGGGTGGCTCAGTTGGTTAAGCGACCGCCTTCGGCTCGGGTCATGATCCTGGAGTCCCAGGATCGAGTCCCGCATCGGGCTCCCTGCTCAGCGGGGAGTCTGCTTCTCCCTCTGATCCTCCTGACCCTCCCCCCTCTCATGCTCTCTTTCTGTCTCTCTCTCTCTCTCAAATAAATAAATAAAATCTTAAAAAAAAAAAAAAAAACCTCAATGAGATACCACCTCACACCAGTCAGAATGGCTAAAAGTAACAAGTCAGGAAATGACAGATGTTGGCGGGGATGCGGAGAAAGGGGAACCCTCCTACACTGTTGGTGGGAATGCAAGCTGGTGCAGCCACTCTGGAAAACTGTATGGAGATTCCTCAAAAAGTTGAAACTAGAGCTGCCGTATGATCCAGCAATTGCACTACTGGGTATTTACCCCAAAGATACAAAAATAGGGATCCGAAGGGGTACGTGCACCCCGATGTTTATAGCAGCAATATCCACGATAGCCAAACTGTGGAAAGAGCCAAGATGTCCATCGACAGATGAATGGATAAAGAAGATGTGGTATATATATACATACAATGGAATATCATGCAACCATCAAAAGGAATGAGATCTTGCCATTGGCAACGACGTGGATGGAACTGGAGGGTATTATGTTGAGTGAAATAAGTCAAACAGAGAAAGACATGTATCCTATGATCTCACGGATAGGAGGAATTCTTAATCGCAGGAAACAAGCTGAGGGTTGCTGGAGTGGGGGGTGGGGTGGGAGGGATGGGGTGACTGGGTGATAGACACTGGGGAGGGTAGGTGCTCTGGCAAGCGCTGTGAATTGTGCAAGACTGTTGAATCTCAGATCTGTACCTCTGAAACAAATAATGCAATCTATGTTAAGAAAAAAAAAAAAAGAGGGCGCCTGGGTGGCTCAGTTGGTTAAGCGACTGCCTTCGGCTCAGGTCATGATCCCGGAGTCCCGGGATCGAGTCCCGCATCGGGCTCCCTGCTCGGCAGGAAGCCTGCTTCTCCCTCTCCCACTCCCCCTGCTTGTGTTCCCTCTCTCGCTGTGTCTCCCTCTGTCAAATAAATCAATAAAATCGTAAAAATATATATCTTTAAAGAAATCCAGTTCCGGGACATCCGTGCCGTCCAACACTAGTACGGGGTGGGCGGGGGAGGTGCTCTAGAAGAGTTAAATATTGATGATGATGATGATGATGATGGAGAAGAAGAAGAAGGAGGAGGAGGAGGAGGAGGAGGAGGAGGAGGAGAACTGTTCCATGCTATTAAGGGTAAAACAAAAACAAGGCGTAGAACTTCCTCTGGCTCGTAAAGGGGGAAAAAAAAAATGGTTTGGGTTTTGTTTTTTGTTTTTTCTTTCTTCCTGTTTCAACTAAGCGCATTTCAGGGCACCTGACTGGCTCCGGTCGGAGGAGGCCCACGCGACTGCGACTCTTGATCTGCAGGGGTCGTGAGTTCCAGCACCATGCTGGATGATCACTCAAAAAGCTTTCAAAAACAAACACGCAAACAACCGACACCGAGCAGCATTAACCATCAAAGATACACACCTGTGACGAATACGACGTCAGAGGAAACCACGAGCAGCAGTAGCAGAGGATAGGACACTAGAGGGCAACAGAGCCCCATCCATAGGTGCTAGGGGCACTTGAACGCTTTCTGTGTCCACTAGGGACCTCGAAAAAACTTCACTCCCCTATCCAGGGAGGAGAGGGGAGAAGCAACCTCCAGCAAGAATTCCTTTGATTATCTTAATCGCAGGAAACAAACTGAGTGTTGTTGGAGTGGGGGGTGGGGTGGGAGGGATGGGGTGACTGGGTGATGGACACTGGGGAGGGTGTGTGCTCTGGTAAGCGCTGTGAATTGTGCAAGACTGTTGAATCTCAGATCTGTACCTCTGAAACAAATAATAATGCAATCTATGTTAAGAAAAAAAAAAGAAGAAGAAGAAGAAGGAGGAGGAGGAGGAGGAGGAGGAGGAGGAGGAGGTAGCAGGAGGGGAAGAATGAAGCGGGGGGAAATCAGAGGGGTAGACGAACCATGAGAGACGATGGACTCTGAACAACAAACTGAGGGTTCTAGAGGGGAGGGGGGTGGGAGGATGGGTTAGCCTGGTGGTGGGTATTGAGGAGGGCCCATTCTGCATGGAGCAGTGGGTGTTGTGCACAAACAATGAATCATGGAACACTTCATCTAAAACTAATGATGTAATGTATGGGGATTAACATAAGAATAAAATAAAAGAAAAAAAAAAGAATTCCTTTGATTAAAGGTAACTCTTACTACATTGAACTTCACCATTTCGGGGCACCTGGGGGGTGGCTCAGTCGTTAAGCGTCCGCCTTCGGCTCAGGTGACGAGCCCAGGGCCCTGGGATCGAGCCCCACATCGGGCTCCCTGCTCCGCGGGAGGCCTGCTTCTCCCTCTCCCACTCCCCCTGCCTGTGTTCTCTCTCTCGCTGTCTCTCTCTGTCAAATAAATAAATAAAATCTTTAAAAAGTAAATAAATAAATAAATAAATAAATAAATAAATAAATAAATAAATAAATAAATAAAATAAACTTCACCATTTCAACATGGACCTTTAATGGTTTCCTTCCCAACCAAGCCTTTCTCCTTGCCTCCTCCTTACCCGCGTGAATCCCTGATCCCACTTCACAACATCCCCCCCCCCACACACACACACCAGGCTGAAAACTGTTCTCTCTAAACCATAAATCCTGAGCATCAGGAAAGTACACGAGGAAACACAGACGAGAGAGAGAGAGAGAGAGAGAGAGAGAGAGAGAGAGAGACCAAGCAAATAATGTGGCTCTGAAGGCTGGACATCGATCGAGTTGAGAGAAAGGACCAGACATCACAAACTCGAAAAGAAGGTTTTCCTTTAAAGCTGATCTCTTCCTGAGTTGGCTAAACTACGTTCTTTACTGGTACGGCCTCCACTCAAGAGTGCGACGATCAAAAGAAGGTTTCGCAGTAAACACTTCACGGGTGCATCTATTAAAAAAAAAAAAGAAAAGAAAAGAAAAAAAAGGGCGCCTGGGTGGCTCAGTTGGTTAAGCGACTGCCTTCGGCTCAGGTCATGATCCCGGAGTCCCGGGATCGAGTCCCGCATCGGGCTCCCTGCTCGGCAGGGAGTCTGCTTCTCCCTCTGACCCTTCCCCCCTCTCATGTGCTCTCTGTCTCTCTCATTCTCTCTGTCTCAAATAAATAAATAAAATCTTTAAAAAAAAAAGTTCACGGGTGCAGGCTTCACATTGGTTTTTCAAGTACACGTATTTCAGGGCACCTGGCTGGCTCGGTCGGAGGAGGCCCACGCGACCGCGACTCTTGATCGGCGGGCGTCGTGAGTTCCAGCACCGCACTGGATGGGTGTACAGATTACATACACAAGCAGACAGGCAAAAGGAATTAGAATCGCTATGGTGATTTCGAAGAAAACAAAACAAAACTCAGGAAACAAAGTCGTCCTCTCCGGGCCCGTTTCATGCTTATGTATAGAGGCGATAGAGACCCTGTGATGTTGGCAGACAAAAGAGACAGGTCGGTGGATGGAACGCCACAGATACCCAAACAGATAGGCCCAAGCCCGACAGAAGTTTGACAAATGCGCAAAGGCCATTGGAAGGAGGAAAGACGGCCCACCTCCCCACGAAATCAGAGGGCAGGCATCAGACATCCACAGACCCAACACGCAGGCAAGCAGGCAGACAAAGAAACAAGAAAGCTGGGGCGCCTGGCTGGCTCAATCCGTGAACCGTCCGCCTGCCTTCGGCTCAGGCCCTGAGCTCAGGGTCCGGGGATCCAGCCCCACATCGGGCTCCCTGCTCGGCGGAGACTCTGCTTCTCTCTCTCTCAATCTCTCTCTCTCTCTCTCTCTCTCCCTCCCTCCCCCCTCCCTCCCCCCCACCCCTCCTCTCAAATAAATAAAAGTCTTTTAAAAAGAATAATTTAAAAAAAAAAAAAAAGGAAGAAAAGAACGTCACTCACTCCCCTTCCGGCATAGGGAGGACATCTTCGGGGGGGGGCGGGGGATGGGGGGGATGCCTCTCGGGAGAAAAGGGGGAGATTCAGCGAGTCAGCGCACCCTCCTTGCACCTGTGTGTGTGGGGGGGGGGGTGGTGGTTTGTGTGTTTCCTTGCCGCTGCTCGTTTTTTACAAGTGTATATAGAGTTCAAAACAGTATGCTGGTTTCCTTTATATCTAAGTCTTATCTCGGGTTTGGGTTCTGATGGGAGGAGGGAGGGCCACCTTTTCTTCCGACATGGTGGAGAAGGAGAAGAGGGATGCAGGCCTGTGCATATTCTTTTCCGTCGTGGGGTGAGCAGAGGACTCGGATTCAGCTCTTGCTGGATGGGATCTAATTTCTCTGTAAACAATCAGGCAAGATATCAGGCGAACAGAGGGCGAGCAAAGGTTAGCAGAACATGGACAAGATTGGCTATGGGTGCTGGAGTTTCCAAAGCAAGGATTTCATCAGAGGCACGTGAATGTCAAAGATTTCCAGGGACCATGTTCATGGATGACTTGGGGTATAGGTCATTTCAAAGTTACGGTGCTACCACCCGGTCACTTGAGCATACTGTCTCCAGCTCACGGCTGCAGATGCGATATGGGGCTCCTCCAGGGATGGAATTGTGCCAGAGAAAGGGAGACAGCAGCCTGTAATTGAGCCTAAGGTGTGTCTGAGAGAGTGACTCTCTAAAGTGCCTTGAGGCAGAAGGAGACCAGCTAGATTTGTCTTTGCTAGGTATTTGTGGCAATGGGGTCGGTGTGGCTGGTGGGTGTTGTCTGTTTATTTTCTAGATTCAGAGAAAGAACTCTTCAAGTGGAAGTATTTGCACAAGGGGTCTGGCAGGATGGGAGGGTGCAGGGGTCGGTCCATTTAACAAGATAACAGGAGGATCAGGCCTTTTAAGAACTAGGCAAAGAGAGGAGTTTAGCTTTGGTCATCACAGCACCTGGCACCTCAGCAGAAACAACAGAAGGTTCCCAGGATGAATTGAGTTGCAGGAGTCAGCGTGAGCAGACCCCACCACCCTCAGCCCTTATCCCTCAGCGCCCCCCCCCCCGCCCCCCAGGCACACACACCCGGGCAGGCAGCGGCTATAGTCCACTCCGAGCTCCAGATCTGGGTCCCGCCCCCCCACCCCCACCCCCACCCCCACCCCCACAGGGCTCCCCTGTCCTCTTCTCAGCCAGAGATGTATATGGGAGGGTGGTCCCAGAACAAATCTCCCCTCATCCACGGAAACCTTGCCAACACTTCGACCACTTTGCCTGAGCTACCAACTCATCTGTACCCGTGCGTGATTTTTTCCCTATGGACCAGGGGCCTAGTTACCAACTTAGGATGGACAGCCCCCCCCCCCCCCCCAGCCTACTGTTCCAATTCGACCAGAGGACTTCAGTTGGGGGGGGATGGGGGGGCTGGGGCTGGGGCTGGGGCGGCTGATGGGACGTTCAGGGTGATCCATTCTAATGGGCCTCATTCAATCGCTTCATTCAAATGCAGAAAGCTTTCTGTTAAAGTCAGAGCCTGGAGCTTCCCTCCATTCAATGGCTTTCCTCAACTCCCCCTAACCCTTAGGCTGCAGCTTGCAAACTTCGGAGAGAGATGAGGGAGGGAGGGAGGGAGGGACGGAAGGGAGGGAGGGAGGGAGGGAGGGAGGGAGGGAGGGAGGGAGGGAAGGGAGGGAGGGAGGAGGGGAAGGGGAAAGAGGGTGTCTGAAGAGCTCACCTCATCTGGGGGCAAAAAGAGTCCCCTCCTTTTCCTAACCCACGAAACTCCAGTAAACCCTTTGGGAATCATGAATGTGGGGGATGATGTCTTACTATACTGCCTTCCAGGGATGGGTGTGCAGGTAGGAGGGTGTGGCATGGTGTGGCTGGCTGAGTCTGAGGAGGACCTTGAACACATGATGGTGGTATCTTAGCGGTCAGAGGCCAAACACAAGCATGGAGTGATAAGGGCTAAGGGCTAAGGGCTAAGGGAGGCCTGACAGGGACCGTTCTAACTCATCCACCGAGTTATGGGCCCAGCAAGCACACTCCTCTAAATCAACATTAACAGTTTATTGATTGTTGGGGCACCTGGGTGGCTCAGTCATTAAGCATGTGCCTTCGGCTCAGGTCATGATCCCAGGGTCCTGGGATCGAGCTCCGCATCGGGCTCCCTGCTCCGCGGGAAGCCCGCTTCTCCCTCTCCCACTCCCCCTGCTTGTGTTCCCTCTCTCGCTGTGTCTCTCTCTGTCAAATAAATAAATAAATACAATCTTAAAAAAAAAAAAAAAAAACAGTTTATTGATTATCCATCGACCTGTCCTCCCTCTCCCACCTGCTTCCCAAGGGAAATCCTCGGTCTCATTCCACGTAGTCACTGGCTGTTTTCGCACACCACCTTCCTGTCCAGTAAGAGGAGGAAGGAAGATGGACAAACAGGAACCAGCCCCACAGATGGCACCTCTGCACAGAGGGGTGAGTGTGAGTCTCATTGGGCCAACTGTGACTCTGAGCCATGATCCCAGGGTTGTTTAAAATATGGAACAGAAGGAGCACCTGGGTGGCTCAGTCAGAACAGCACATGACTCTTGATCTCAGTCAGGGTCCTGAGTTCAAGCCCTACACTGGGACTACAGATGATGAAAAATGAATGAATGAATGAATGAATGAATGAATGAATGAATGAATGAATTTTTAAAAATAAAGTATGTAATGTTTATCTCTTTAAAAAAAAAAAATGGAATGGAGGGGCGCCTGGGTGGCTGCCGGTTGAGCATCTGCCTTCAGCTCAGGTCATAATCTCAGGGTGCTGGGATCGAGCCCCACCCCTCTGGGGCTCCCTGCTCAATGGGGAGTCTTCTCCCTCTCCCTCTGCCCCTCCACCCACCCATGCGTGCAAGCTCTCTGTCTCTCTGTCTCTCTGTCTCTCTGTCTCTCTGTCTCTCTCTCTCTCTGTGTGTTTCTCTCTCTGTCTCTGTCTCTCTCTGTGTGTCTCTCTCTCTGAAATAAATAAATAAAAACAAACAATCAAACTTCAAAAAGGAAAAGGGCAGGGACATTTATGATTATTCATGGCGAAAGTTGGAGCACGTATATTCAGGAAACATATGTACCATAGATTCCCATGTTTACTTCGGGGTGGAGACCTGACATCTGAATGAGGCAAAACTGAGTCCCTGATGTCAGGAGGTTATCTGAGGACAAGGAGAAGAGGCTGTGGGCATGCTCTGAGAGCTGGTACAACCTGGATGGGGTCTTAGGCTCCTTTTCTCAGGTAAGGAATCAGGACCTCGCTTCTTCATAGGCTGCAGCCATTATCAGTTGACCTTGAGTCCAGACTTCTGCAGAGACAGCCAGTATTTGGTAGCAGGGCCTGAAAAGACACAATAGCTGACTAGGGGGAAACAGTTCCCTGAAAAACCAGCTTTAAGCTTTCTGCTAGCATCAACCTCATTAACCTTATGGGGCACGGTTTCAATCCCCACCCCCACCCCCACCCCCACCCCCACCAAGTGAGGATCATTCCTCAGTCTTAGGGAATTGGGATGATGATGGCTGTGGCTATTCTTTCATCTCCTCAGGGGAGGTAGGTTTTGGGTAAACGACAGTTTCTGTAAATCTTAGCTGTAACATGGCTATGTTCAGGGCTAAACAGAAGTTTTTAACCTACAGGTTAAAAGGGAATAAAAATAACAGGGAGTCAGACATGCTACATTTTTCCCTGTTAAAATTTCCCCTTGTCCATCCTGCATTCCATTTCTATGACACATGGGCAGAGGTCTGCCTTCTTTATTTAACTGCTTCAAGCTGAATTAGGGTGCAGTAGAGGCTTTGGAATGGAAGGATCTGAGACACTGCAGGTCGCAATTTTTGGTCCCTTGTGCTAATGGAGGGGGTCTCAGAGATAGTTCCTTATCTGAGAACTTGGTTATTTTTCTACATGGTTTGGGACTACATGACACCATTGATTTTATCCCCAAGTGTAGTCTAAGGAATAGTAACAGTAGAGTCAAACCCAATTCTCTCATTCTCTCTCAAATTGATCTGATATCGGTGGGTATCCAAGAATACAGATCAGTAAATTAGTCTGAGCCCCTCCCCTGGGGGGGGGGCGGTAGGTTGTGGTGGTGAAGGGCTTCTGGTAGCCAAGTAGCTTAGTGTTTGATTTTATTTACATGGGTTCTTTTTTATTTTTTTTTTTCTTTAAAGATTTCTATTAAGTAATCTCTACACTCAATGTGGGGCTCGAACTCACAACCCCGAGATCTAGAGTCGTATGTTCTACCAGCTGAGCCAGCCAGGTGCCCCTATTTATATGGGTTCTTATTTTCCAAAGAGGAGTTAATACAGGTGCAGCAAGGTGGAATTAAGGATCATAGACTCTGCCTCATTCAGCAAGTGATCTTGTAGTTAATAAGAGGCATTTCTATGGAAACAAAAGGAAAACATGGTTAATGGTTGGAACAAGGGATACACCTGGTGTCTAAGTCCAGAGGGCTGCCAGTGAGAAGGTCTCTAGATGTCAGGCTTGAAGCATCCTCCAATAGAGTGGGAGTGGGCAGGGGCAATCTGACTAATTTTTCTGGCGTATAGTTCAAATGTCTCATTTTGAGTGACTCATAGAGCAACAGGCACAAAGATTGTCTATATATGAGTTATTGTGGTCATTTCCCTGAAATTTATTTCAAGTTGTCCAGCTTTCATTTGCCAGACTTCAGGAAAAAGGACAGTTTTAGTTCTTAATGATTGTAAGATAAGAGAATGGGAGAATGTTCTGAAACAAATAATGCAATATATGTTAAGGGGAAAAAAAGAAGAAGAAGAAGAAGGAGGAGGAGGAGGAGGAGGAGGAGGAGAAAAGGAGGAGGAGAAAAGAAGAAGGAGAAGAAAAGAAGAAGACGAAAAGAAGAAGAAAAGAAGAAGGAGAAGAAAAGAAGAAGAAGAAAAGAAGAAGAAGAAGAAGAAGAAGAAGAAGGAGAGAAGAAGAAGAAGAAGAAAAGAAGAAGAAGAAGAAGAAGAAGAAGGAGAGAAGAAGAAGAAGAAGGAGAGAAGAAGAAGAAGAAGAAGAAGAAGAAGAAGAAGAAGAAGAAGGAGAGAAGAAGAAGAAGAAGAAGAAGAAGAAGAAGAAGAAGAAGAAGAAGAAGAAGAAGGAGAAGGAGAGAAGGAGAAGAAGAAGAAGAAGAAGAAGAAGAAGAAGAAGAAGAAGAAGAAGAAGGAGAAGAAGAAGAAGAAGGAGAAAAGAAGAAGAAGAAGAAGAAGAGGAGGAGGAGGAGGAAGAAGGAGGAGGAGGAGGAGGAGGTAGCGGGAGGGGACGAATGAAGCGGGGGGAAATCGGAGGGGCGGACGAACCATGAGAGACGATGGACTCTGAACAACAAACTGAGGGTTCTAGAGGGGAGGGGGGTGGGAGGATGGGTTAGCCTGGTGGTGGGTATTGAGGAGGGCCCATTCTGCATGGAGCACTGGGTGTTATGCACAAACAATGAATCATGGAATACTTCATCTAAAACTAATGATGTAATGTATGGGGATTAACCTAAGAATAAAAAAATAAATTAATTAAAAAAAAGAGAGAGAATGGGAGAATGTTGGAAACCTTAGTTTGAAGAGTCACAGTCAGATACTCAAGGAAACCAGAAGGATCCAGGATCCAGTCCAGTTTTATAGGCAAACAATAAACGTTCAAAGATAATTAATCTAACACTCACAAAAGTGTGTTATTGAAATGTAATCTTTCTCTCTAAAGTCACCTTCATTCCTGTCAAAGATAGCCAAAAGAAGATTAATTTGTTTGTAAAACAAGTCCAGTTTTAACAAACTTGGCCCAATCATCTACGTAGGGACAGCAAGAATAGCAATTGACCATATATGGGGTCTTTCTTCTCTTTTCTTTTTCCTTTCCTTCTTTTAAATCTGCTTTGATGGAGCTTTTTACAAGGAATTTTAGATTGATCCTTTAACTGCCTTTTTAAAGCCGAGAACCAAGCCAAATATTGGCCATCAGATTCGCCTGCAAGACTTGTAGATTTGCGGAGGGGTAGACGAACCAGGAGAGACGATGGACTCTGAACAACAAACTGAGGGTTCTAGAGGGGAGGGGGGTGGGAGGATGGGTTAGCCTGGTGGTGGGTATTGAGGAGGGCGCATTCTGCATGGAGCACTGGGTGTTGTGCACAAACAATGAATCATGGAACACTACATCTAAAACTAATGATGTGATGTACGGGGATTAACATAAGAATAAAAAAAATTACAAAAAAAAAAAAGACTTGTAGATTTGGGTGAATTCCTCTCTTCTTTGAGGGCCTCCAAATTTCCTGAAGTTCCTGCATCTGCCAGGAGGTGGTACTCTTCACTCACCTGGTAAGGTTGAGGGGACCTCTCTAAGCAAGGTTATCAGGCCAACATTTCTAAGGGGCTTTACTGGCTCCATAAAGTCAATCTGACTTTCTTAAAGCAGTCTCACCATATCTGAGTCTACGCATGTGTCTCTTCGAGATGACAGTCCAGGGGCACCTGGCTGGCTCAGTCGGTAGAGAGCACGACTCTTGATCTCAGGGTTGTGAGTTCGAGCCCCACGTTCAGTGTAGAGATTATTTAAAAAATAAAATCTCGGAGGAGCGCCTGGGTGGCTCAGTCGTCAAGCGTCTGTCGGCCTTCGGCTCAGGTCATGATCCCAGGGTCTTGGGATCGAGCCCCACATCGGGCTCTCTGCTTGGCCGGGAGCCTGCTTCTCCCTCTCCCGCTCCCCCTGCTTGTGTTCCCTCTCTCGCTGTGTCTCTCTCTGTCAAATAAATAAATACAATCTTAAGAAAGAAAAAAAGAGTACACTAACAATCCAAGAAAACCTTGTCATTTTAACATAGAAAACCCAAATCTCAATCTTATACCAGTGTGCTTTTCTTCTTCTTTTTTTTATTCTTATGTTAATCCCCTACATTACATCATTAGTTTTAGATGTGGTGTTCCATGATTCATTGTTTGTGCACAACACCCAGTGCTCCATGCAGAATGGGCCCTCCTCAATACCCACCACCAGGCTAACCCATCCTCCCACCCCCCTCCCCTCTAGAACCCTCAGTTTGTTGTTCAGAGTCCATCGTCTCTCATGGTTCGTCCGCCCCTCCGATTTCCCCCGCTTCATTCGTCCCCTCCCGCTACCTTCTTCTATTTTTTTTTTCTTCTTCACATAGATTGCGTTATTTGTTTCAGAGGTACAGATCTGAGATTCAACAGTCTTGCACAATTCACAGCGCTTGCCAGAGCACCTACCCTCCCCAGTGTCTATCAGCCAGTCACCCCATCCCTCCCACCCCACCCCCCACTCCAGCAACCCTCAGCTTGTTTCCTGCGATTAAGAATTCCTCCTATCCGTGAGATCATAGGATACATGTCTTTCTCTGTTTGACTTATTTCGCTCAACATAATACCCTCCAGTTCCACCAGTGTGCTTTTCAAACTGCCTTCTCCCAAGCTCAGTCAGTCCTGACCATGCATAAAATTCCTTTTCAAAAATTCTCCTTCACAAACCCCTTCCACAATTTCCTTTTTCATTCAGACTCGGTCTTAAAGTTTTCTTTCTTTAAGTACCCAGTCCCGTTTCAGTACACCATTACTTCCTTTTCCCTCAACAAAAAAAATGTTTTCTCATTTCTTGTACCTCTTTTACACGTCTCCTACCTTCCCACACACGGAGTTGTTTTTGTTATCATTTTGTAGCAGTCCCAATTCCATGTGGCAGAATTTTAATTCTTAGAAATCTCAGTCTCTGGTGAAACGTTAGTAGTAACCAATGGCGCACTCTCTATTACACCAGAATTCTTTAGATTGGCAAATGTATGAATATATTTCATAAATTTTATTTATTTGACAGAGAGAGACACAGCGAGAGAGGGAACACAAGCAGGGGAAGGGACAGAGGGAAAAGAAGGTTCCCCAATGAACAGGGAGCCCAATGCGGGGCTCGATCCCAGGACCCTGGGATCATGACCTGAGCCGAAGGCAGACGCTGAACGACTGAGCCACCCAGGCACCCAAACGTGGTTGGTTGGTTGGTTGGTTTTTATAAAGGTGATGGAGAGGTATATTTTGATAACCACAAATACAGGCTCACTGTTGTGACGGGAGCGTGGCACATTCCACTGCCCACCCAACGGCTTGTAACGCAGGGAGAACCGAATCCAAGTGCTTTTATGACAAAGAAAAGAAAGAAAAGGAAAGAAAGAAAGAAAGAAAGAAAGAAAGAAAGAAAGAAAGAAAGAAAGAAAGAAAAAGGGAAAGAAAGAAAGAAAGAAAGAAAGAAAGAAAGAAAGAAAGAAAGAAAGAAAGAAACGCAAAGTTGATTATTTGTATTATGTGTGACATTGATAGCTCCAAAACCACGTCTTTTTAAAATAAACCAACAACCTTGAATTGGCTTTAACGCCAAAGAAGTTGCACCTGCGTCCACTAAAAAGTCAATCGATTGTTTTCCCCCATCAGACTCCTTGGGGAAAGTCTGAAGCGGGCGGTCTAAGATCAGCGGAGCCCTCGGGCCCCTTCCTGCTAGTTTGGGAGGTGCTCCAATTTAAACCTCATAAGGAGGTGGCCCAAGGGCTTGGGCCCAAGGGCAAGGGCTTTTGCTCCTTGATAAGGGGGTGGGGAGGAGGAGGAGGAGGAGGAGGAGAAAGGGGAGCCCATGGCACCCGGGGGGGGGGGGGCGGGGGGGCGGGGGTAGGGAAGGGCGGCTGAGACGGCGGCAGGGGAGTAGAGCACTCCAGGCACACACACCAGTGGTGCAGAAACGGGGCAGGGGAGGCGGCAAGGGAGCCATTGGTAAGGCCCAGGGCACATATACATTTACAGTTTTGGACGAACCTTTTCTTTTTTTTCTTCTCCGCCTCCGCCTCCGCCTCCGCCTCCGCCTCCGCCTCCGCCTCCGCCTCCGCCTCCGCCTCCGCCTCCGCCTCCGCCTCCGCCTCCGCCTCCGCCTCCGCCTCCGCCTCCGCCCCTTTCTTCATCTCCTTCTGCTTAATAGGCTTTGTCTGTGGTGGCTTTTCAGCCCTCCGGAAGCCAGTGGGTTGGGCATCGGTTCTGGTGCCTGTACTTGGGGAGGAGGAGGAGTGGATTTCAGATTTCTAGCATCGGCCTGTCTTCCTCCTCTTCTTCATTATTTTGACTGTTGGGAAGTGGGGGTAAGGTCAGGTGTGTTAAATTTTTGTCTATCTCTGGGCCGTCCCTTGGGTCCCTTACCTTGAGGCATCTTTATTGTGGAGTGACATAAGAGTCTGAATGTAGGGAATTTCATCCCAGATCATGTGAGCTTGAAAAACTGGGTTTATTCTTATCTGAGTTTTACCATGCCCGATTTTTACGAGCACCTGCCTCTAAACTCTTTAAGTAGGGGCACCTGTGTGGCTCAGGCAGTTAAGTGTCTGCCTTGCGTTCACATCATGATCCTGGGGTCCTGGGATGGAGCCCCACATCCGGCTCCCTGCTCCGCGGGGAGTCTGCTTCTCCCTCTCCCAATGCCCCCCCACCCCCAGCTCGTGTGCTCTCTCACTCGCTTTCTTTCAAAGACATAAATAGAATCTTTAATAAAAATAAAACTCGGGGCACCTGGATGGCTCAGTGGTTAAGCGTCTGCCTTTAGCTCAGGTCATGATCCGAGGGTCCTGGGATCAAGCCCCTGCATCGGGCTCCCTGCTCGGCGGGAAGCCTGCTTCTCCCTCTCCCACTCCGCCTGCTTGTGTTCCCTCTCTCGCTGTGTCTCTCTCTGTCAAATAAATAAATAAAATCTTTAAAGAATAAAATAAATAAAATAAAATAAAATAAAATAAAAATAGAACTCATTAAATAGAGCTCCTTTACAAATGGATGTTAGCAATAGCACCCGGAGGTGGAGGAAATACCTCACATGTATAACACATACGGACACATAGACACAAACAAGATGCAAACAAATTTTAGCCTTTGTTTCAGTCTTATTTGTGGAGAGGACATGAATGGAGAGGACACGAAAGACCCAATGTTCAAATCTCCCTCTTTTAGTAAAACAAATGCAACTGCGAAGCAGCATTACCGTGTACAGATCCCACCCGTCAGTTGTTTTCCATTCCCAATGGAAACAGGGTCGGTTTTATGCAAAGATAGCAAAAGCTGCAGCAACCAACCAACCAACCAACCAACCAACCAACCAACCAAATGAAGACCAGAGCATCTCCCTGAGTGTTGGTTCCTCCCCAAAAGTCGGGGCTTCACTGAGGGAACCAAAGAGCTTCCTAGTTTCTGATCACCCAGTCTCCTAGCAGGCTTTCTCTAATTGTGTACACAATTCAGACATGTCAAAAGAACCCCGCTTGGGCCATCTGAGACTCATGTTATCGTGAAATGTTTCCCATGCAAGTAAGCACTTGCAAGTATAGGCTCCCTATGCATTGTACATGTAGCGTGCAGGTGTTTCTTGTGAGGGTGGGCCGTTGTTTCCTCAACATTTGGTGCAGGGTTCTACAGAGTTTTGGTTTGTTTCGTTGGTTTGGTTTTCTGCACACGTGTGTGTGGGGGGGGGGTGTGGTGTGGTGTGTTGTGTGGTGTGTATCTGTGTGCACGGTATCTATCGCTGCTGCGCAGCTAGCTGATCCTCAGGGTGCATCATCCTAACACCGCAATGGCTCGAAACAGCATTTCTTTATCGATAACTTCCTGGTGCTTGCCCTGGGTGGCCCCTTGGGTTCTGCGGGTTTACGCCGGGCTCACTCAAGCAGTGGCTTTCGGCCAGAGGGTCAACTTTCACACGTCTGGCAGTCGGTGCCGCCGAGCACCGGGCTGCCTCTGTTGTCAATGCCTCTCATGCTCCAGTCAGCTAGACTGGCTTTCTTACGTGGAGGTCTCAGGACGGCATGCCAAGAAGGTCGAGAACGCCGGCAGACCACCTCTTCAGGTGTAGGCTGTGAAACCAGCCAAGTGTCACTTCTGCTCTATTCTTTGGGTCAAGACAAGTCCCAAGACCCGGTCCAAAATCAAGGGACAGAGCAATCAAGCCTACCTCTGGATAGCAGGAGCATCGAAGTCATAGGACGTGAGGGTGCACACGTGCCGGGACGTGAGGGACACACGGTTGTCGGTCTGCCACAAGGGATTCCTAAACCCTATGCCGCGATGCACATTTTTGCAAAAGTAAGCTTTACGTTTTAGCATCTAAAACATGATTTCCTTTGAATCAACCCCTAGAATTGGATTCACCAGGAAGAAGGGGAAGATGCGTTTTCCAGCCTCTTGATACAGAAGCTCTTGATTTCCAGAGGGCACTTGGAGGACCCTTCACCAGTCTCTGCTTTGTAAGGCGGGGGGAATTTTTTTTTTTTAAGATTTTATTTATTTATTTATTTGTTTGTTTGTTTGTTTGTTTATTTATTTGAGACAGAGAGAGAGAGAGAGAGAGAGAGAGAGAGAGAATGAATGAGAGAGAGCACATGAGAGGGGGGAGGGTCAGAGGGAGAAGCAGACTCCCTGCTGAGCAGGGAGCCCGATGCGGGACTCGATCCAGGGACTCCAGGATCATGACCGGAGCCGAAGGCAGCCGCTTAACCAACTGAGCCACCCAGGCGCCCAAGGCGGGGGAAATTTAATTGGCCAACCCCCCATGAAAAAGCGACCGATCACGTTCCGACGTCCGAATTAAAGGCAGGCTTCCTTTTTAAAGGCATCCATAGAGCAGCCAGCTCCGTGGCAAGGAGCCGGACTTCTGTGTGTCTGATGAGGAATCCCATTCTCGGCATAAAGGCAATCTCGGGGAGCAGTCGGAGGCAGACCAGATCTCAGATCCACCAAACCCAAGAAATCCCTTGTGATCTGAATGGCTGAATTTGTTGAGGTTTCCCTCCCGATGGCTAAGAAGATGCCTTCCTATCACAGATGACAAAACACAAACCAACAAAACCCCGATAGCTGGGCAGGGTCTTCAAGAAAGGGCCCCTTTTTCATGGAAGCCAACTCTTCCATCTCGCGCCACCCGCCATCATGGAGAGGAAGTCTCTCGGGATGAACGAATGCCTTTGCAATCTACGTTAACCGACTCTCTTTTCCGATAGGCTGACACTCTTTCCCCTCGTGGACACGTCCCGAGATCGGCAGGCTTCGGTGCATCGGTCTTCTGTGCACCAAAAGCCGTGCGAAGGCCCCTGTCGTCGAAATGTATTCGGCATGGACGCTAGTGAAGAATTTTAAACCAGTCTAGCCCGGTTCAGTCCTTCAGTCCTTTTTTTTCTCATTTCTTACATGACCGCTGTGTCCTAAAAGGATACAACTGAGGAAACTCCAGATGGAACAGAGGCAAAGGGAAGGGGGGCAGAGCTTCCGTGTTCCGTGACCCCTCTCCAGGAACGCCTCTGTCCCCACCATTTCAGGCGTTCAAGCAACCTGGAAGCTCCCCGAATTAGGTTAGTTCTTCTTCGAAGGGGCGGGGGTCGGGGTGGGGAAGGTTGGGGAGCGCCGAGGTTTGGAAACATTGCAGGGCAATCAAGGCTATTGCCAAATCTCGAGTCCGTGCAGAGGTACGTAAGGTACACGTAAGGCCGGGATGGGGGGCGTGGCGTGGCGTGGCGTGGCGGGGCGGGGCTTGGCGGGGCGGGGGTGGGTGGGTGCGCGCGCCTGGCGGGGAGGGTTGCGGTGTGTGTCCATGTGCGTTCAGCAGGTGTAGGGGAGGAAGAATGTTCCCTCTAACTTCCCTTTCTACTCCCTGTTGGGGGAGAACAGTGAAGAGAGCCCGGGTGAGGGCGAGGGCGACGGTGACGGCGAGGGCGACGGTGACGGCGGGTGGGGGCGAGGCGCGGACAGGAAGGGGGGAGGGGTAGTAGAGGTGTTTATTTCTTTTGGCG
>NW_026991954.1:0-57878 GCF_029215605.1 Mirounga angustirostris | reverse complement strand
CCGCCACCTCCGACACTTGGGAGAGTGCTGGTCCAATCCGTGGATGCCAGGAGCCAGTCTCGTGGGATCTGATTCCAAATCGAGCCAGAACTCGTCAAAACCTCTTGAGTGTTTGTGCCCAAGTTAGGGGATCCCGATGCCACTCCGGGGTGATCTCGGCCGATGCCCAGGAGAACCCATCCAAATGTCAACAAACCCTGGCCCTGTCAGGGAGATTCACGGGCATATGTCACGTGATCACGGCCCCAGCCTCGGAAGAACGCACTCAAGTCTCCTGGGGCCACCGGCCATTGGATGAGAAACAGCATCTAAGTTCATCAGACTTCAGGTAAAACGCAGGAATGCTCAGGCAAATCTCGTGGGGATCTCTGGCCCAGTTAGCGAGATCCAGAAGCAATCCCAAGGGGGTTGAAATCCAATTGTCATTAGAACGGAGCCAAAACCCTGAGGTCTCACCCCAGTCAGGGGTCTCGAGCAGATAAACTCATGGGATCGCAGTCTAAATTTTGGAGGCCCTGACCCACATCTCAAGAGATCTCAAGCCCTGCATGCGAGTTCCCAGACACACGTTTCGGCATATCCGTCCAAAACTCGGAAGAGATATGGATATGTCCTGAGATGTCAGGAATGATCAGAGAGATGGTGAGGCACCTGTCTCGTTGATCTTAGTGCGAATCTCGTGAGGAATCTCCGAATCTGGTGGAATCTCCCATCTGTTCGGCCACTCGCAGGGCCCGAGGTTACCGGATCGTAGTCCGGACCTCCCCAGAACTCATCCAAATCTCTTGAGACCTCGGGCGCAGTCAGTGAGCTGCAGGGCATAGCTCGCCCCTTCTCAGTCCAAACCGAGGGGACCACATGCAATGTTCGAGTGCTGTCGGGCCCAGTCAGGGAGATTCGGGGTCAAATCTGGCGTCTCCTCCGTCCATGCGTCGGAGGAACGCACTCAATGCTCCTGGGATCTCGGGGAGCTCTATGGGACAAAGAGCGTCTGACTTCAGGGGAGCTCCATCCAAATCTCGGGACGGCTCATGCAAATCTGGTGTGATCCCATGCCCAGTCCTCGAGTTCCAGGGGGCAATGCTCACATGATCTCCATCCCAATTTCAGGAGGGGCCCTGCAGATCCAGAGCGCTCACGTCAAGACATCAAGGCCCCGGTAACGAACCCGCGTGGTTTCAGGCCAAGTCTTGGGGGGAACAAACAGCAAGTCATGGCAGCACAGGCCCCCTCTGCAAGACCCGGGGGCAAACCTCTCATGGTTTTAGTCTGCATCTCGGGAGAGCGCCTCCAAACCGCAGGATACAACGGGGCCAGGCAGCGAGATGGAAAGACAAACCAAGTGGGATCCCAGCACACGTCTGGGGACACCTGGCCCCAATGGAACAAGATCTCGGGCCTTGTGGAGGTTATGGAGGTCGCTTGGCTCAGGATAGTCGTCCAAATCTCGGTAGAACTGCGCGAATGCCCTGAGGTCTCAGGAAACGTCAGCGAGACCCAGGGAGACACGCACATGATCTCCGTCGACATCGCGTTTGCAATCTCCCAACCTCGTGGGAGCTCTGGTGCGTTCCACTACAACCTGTGGCTACGTGCACCGTTTCGGATTTCAAATGTCGCCAGAGCTCCTCAAACCATCTTGAGACTTCGACCCCTTTCGGTGAGATCCGGGGGCGAATCTCAGCTGATCTCAGTCCAAATCTCGGGAGGTCTCCTCCCCAGCTTCAGGGTTCTCGGACAATTTCAGGGAGATTCACAGGCAAAACTCCCATGATCTCCGGTCGGATGCGCTGACTCCAACCCACGGGATCTCAGGCCAAGGCCTCTCTGTTAGACACAGGGTTCAACTTCACAAATCTCAGTCCAAATCTCGGGAGAAAGCCTCCAAACCTCGGTCGACCCCGGTCACCATCAGGGCGACCCAGGGCCCAACTCCTGAGCTCTCAATCACCTTTGCAGCAGAACCCACCCAATGCCCCTGAGTCCTCACGTCCGGACGGTGCGAACCAGGCTCCAAACCTGAGTGCTTTCGTGCGAACCTTGGAGAACAAACCCCATCTTGTCAAAGCTCGGGACCCCTCAGTGGCTTCCGAGGGCAATTCGCAGGGGACCTGAATCCAATTCTCAGGAGTGCTCGTCGACATCTCATGGGACCACAGGCCCAGGAAGCCAGATCCAGGGCCAAATCTCATGGGGCCGCAGTCCACACCTCAGAACACCGGATCCAAATCCTGTGAGAACTCAGGACCCGTCGGACTCTCCCAGGCAAACGTCTCCGTGTAGGTGTCCGAATCTCAGGACAACTGTGCCAAAGCCTCGAAATGTCAGGTGTACTCGCCGAGATCGAGGGGCACATGTCACGTGGTCTCCGTCTGAATGAGGCTCGCCACCTCCGACACTTGTGAGAACGCTGGTCCAATCCGTGAATGCCAGGAGCCAGTCTCGTGGGATCGGATTCCAAATCGAGCTGGAACTCGTCAAAATCTCTTTAGTGGTTTGTGCCCAAGTTATGGAATCCGGGTGATCTCAGCCAAAGTCCAGGAGAACTCATTCAAATGTCAAGAACCCCTGGCCCTGTCAGGGAGATTCACGGACATATGTCACGTGATCACAGCCCCAGGCTCGGAAGAACGCACTCAAATCTTGCGGGGCCACTGTCCGTTGCGTGAGAAACAGCATCTAAGTTCATCTGACTTTAGGCGTAACACGGGAACACACACGCAAATTCCGGGGGGACCTCTGGCCCAGTTAGCGAGATCCAGAAGCAATCCCCAGGGGGTTGAAATCCAATTGTCATTAGAACGAAACCAAATCCCTGAGGTCTCACCCCAGTCAGGGGTCTCAAGCAATTAAACTCATGGGATCGCAGTCTAAATTTTGGAGGCCCTGACCCACATCTCATGAGATCTCAGGCCCTGCCTGCGAGTTCCTGGAAACACGTGTCGGCATATCCGTCCAAATATCGGAAGAGCTATGGAAATGTCCTGAGATGTCAGGAATGATCAGAGAGATCGAGAGGCACCTGTCTCGTTGTTCTCAGGGCGAATCTCACGAGGAATCTCCGAATCTGGTGGAATCTCCGGTCCGTTCGGCCACTGGCAGGGCCCGAGGTCACCGGATCGTAGTCCAGACCTCCCCAGAACTCATCCAAATCTCTTGAGACCTCGGGCGCAGTCAGTGAGCGGCAGGGCAAAGCTCGCCCCTTCTCAGTCCAAACCTAGGGGACCACATGCAATGTTCGAGCACTGTCGGGCCCAGTCAGGGAGATTCGGGATCAAATATGGTGTCTCCTCCGTCCAAGCCTCGGAAGAACTCACTCAAAACTCCTGGGATCTCGGGGAGCTCTGTGGGACAGAGAGCACCTGACTTCAGGGGAGCTCCGTCCAAATCTCGGGACGGCTCATGCAAATCTGCCGTGATCCCATACCCAGTCCTCGAGATCCAGGGGGCAATGCTCACGTGATTTCCATCCCAATTTCAGGAGGGGCCCTGAAGTTCCAGAGCGCTCAGGTCCGGATATCAAGGCCCGGGTTCCAACCCCGCGTGGTTTCAGGCCAAATCTTGGGGGGAACAAACCGCAAGTCATGGCAGCACAGGCCCCCTCTGCAGTACCGGGGGGCAAAATTCTCGTGCTTTTAGTCTGCATCTCGGAAGAGCGCCTCCAAAGCGCAGGAGACCACGGAGCCAGGCAGCCAGATGGAAGGGCAAATCAAATGGCATCCCAGCCCACGTCTGGGGACACCTGGCCCCCAGGGAACGAGGTCTCCGGCCTTGGGGAGGATAAGGAGGTCGCTTGGCTCAAGATAGCCGTCCAAATCTCGGTAGAACTGCGCGAATCCCCGGAGATCTCAGGAAAAGTCAGCGAGACCCAGGGACACACGGCACGTGATCTCCGTCGGCATCGCGTTCGAGATCTCCCAACGACGTTGGAGCTCTGGCCCGTTCCTCTAAAACCTGTGGCCACGTGCGCCGTTTCTGAGTTCAAATGTCGACAGAGCTCCACAAACCCTCTTGAGACCTCGGCCCCTTTCCGTGAGATCCGGGGGCGAATCTCAGCTGCTCTCAGTCCAAATCTCGGGAGGTGTCCTCCCCAGCTTCAGGGTTCTCGGGGCTTTTCAGGGAGATTCACAGGCAAACCTCCCGTGATCTCCGGTCGGAGGCGCTGACTCCAATCCTTCGGGATCTCAGGCCAAGGCCTCTCTGTTAGACCGAGGGTTCAACTTCAGCATATCTCAGTCCAAATCTCGGGAGTACTCCTCCAAACCGCGGTCGATCCCAGTCACCTCAGGGAGACCCAGTGTCCAACTCCTGAGCTCTCAATCACCTTTGCGGCAGAACTCATCCAATGCTCCTGAGTGCTCACGTCCGGACGGTGCGAACCAGGCTCCAAACCTGAGTGCTTTCGGGCGAACCTTGGAGAACAAACCCCATCTCGTCAAACCTCAGGATGCCTCAGTGGCTTCCGCGGGCAATTCGCGGAGGACCTGAATCCCATTCTCAGCAGTGCTTGTCGACATCTCGTCGGACCTCAGGCCCTGGAAGCCAGATCCAGGGCCAAATTCCATGGGGCCACAGTCCAAACCTCGGAACACCGGATCCAAATCCCGTGAGAACTCAGGCCTGATCGGCCACTCCCAGGCAAACATCTCGGTTAGGTGTCCGTATCTCAGGACAACTGTGCCAAAGTCTCGGAATGTCAGGTGTACTCGACGAGATCCAGGGGTACATGTCACGTGGTCTCCGTCTGAATGTGCCCCGCCACCTCCGACACTTGGGAGAGTGCTGGTCCAATCCGTGGATGCCAGGAGCCAGTCTCGTGGGATCTGATTCCAAATCGAGCCAGAACTCGTCAAAACCTCTTGAGTGTTTGTGCCCAAGTTAGGGGATCCCGATGCCACTCCGGGGTGATCTCGGCCGATGCCCAGGAGAACCCATCCAAATGTCAACAAACCCTGGCCCTGTCAGGGAGATTCACGGGCATATGTCACGTGATCACGGCCCCAGCCTCGGAAGAACGCACTCAAGTCTCCTGGGGCCACCGGCCATTGGATGAGAAACAGCATCTAAGTTCATCAGACTTCAGGTAAAACGCGGGAATGCTCAGGCAAATCTCGTGGGGATCTCTGGCCCAGTTAGCGAGATCCAGAAGCAATCCCAAGGGGGTTGAAATCCAATTGTCATTAGAACGGAGCCAAAACCCTGAGGTCTCACCCCAGTCAGGGGTCTCGAGCAGATAAACTCATGGGATCGCAGTCTAAATTTTGGAGGCCCTGACCCACATCTCAAGAGATCTCAAGCCCTGCATGCGAGTTCCCAGACACACGTTTCGGCATATCCGTCCAAAACTCGGAAGAGATATGGATATGTCCTGAGATGTCAGGAATGATCAGAGAGATGGTGAGGCACCTGTCTCGTTGATCTTAGTGCGAATCTCGTGAGGAATCTCCGAATCTGGTGGAATCTCCCATCTGTTCGGCCACTCGCAGGACCCGAGGTTACCGGATCGTAGTCCGGACCTCCCCAGAACTCATCCAAATCTCTTGAGACCTCGGGCGCAGTCAGTGAGCTGCAGGGCATAGCTCGCCCCTTCTCAGTCCAAACCGAGGGGACCACATGCAATGTTCGAGTGCTGTCGGGCCCAGTCAGGGAGATTCGGGGTCAAATCTGGCGTCTCCTCCGTCCATGCGTCGGAGGAACGCACTCAATGCTCCTGGGATCTCGGGGAGCTCTATGGGACAAAGAGCGTCTGACTTCAGGGGAGCTCCATCCAAATCTCGGGACGGCTCATGCAAATCTGGTGTGATCCCATGCCCAGTCCTCGAGTTCCAGGGGGCAATGCTCACATGATCTCCATCCCAATTTCAGGAGGGGCCCTGCAGATCCAGAGCGCTCACGTCAAGACATCAAGGCCCCGGTAACGAACCCGCGTGGTTTCAGGCCAAGTCTTGGGGGGAACAAACAGCAAGTCATGGCAGCACAGGCCCCCTCTGCAAGACCCGGGGGCAAACCTCTCATGGTTTTAGTCTGCATCTCGGGAGAGCGCCTCCAAACCGCAGGATACAACGGGGCCAGGCAGCGAGATGGAAAGACAAACCAAGTGGGATCCCAGCACACGTCTGGGGACACCTGGCCCCAATGGAACAAGATCTCGGGCCTTGTGGAGGTTATGGAGGTCGCTTGGCTCAGGATAGTCGTCCAAATCTCGGTAGAACTGCGCGAATGCCCTGAGGTCTCAGGAAACGTCAGCGAGACCCAGGGAGACACGCACATGATCTCCGTCGACATCGCGTTTGCAATCTCCCAACCTCGTGGGAGCTCTGGTGCGTTCCACTACAACCTGTGGCTACGTGCACCGTTTCGGATTTCAAATGTCGCCAGAGCTCCTCAAACCATCTTGAGACTTCGACCCCTTTCGGTGAGATCCGGGGGCGAATCTCAGCTGATCTCAGTCCAAATCTCGGGAGGTCTCCTCCCCAGCTTCAGGGTTCTCGGACAATTTCAGGGAGATTCACAGGCAAAACTCCCATGATCTCCGGTCGGATGCGCTGACTCCAACCCACGGGATCTCAGGCCAAGGCCTCTCTGTTAGACACAGGGTTCAACTTCACAAATCTCAGTTCAAATCTCGGGAGAAAGCCTCCAAACCTCGGTCGACCCCGGTCACCATCAGGGCGACCCAGGGCCCAACTCCTGAGCTCTCAATCACCTTTGCAGCAGAACCCACCCAATGCTCCTGAGTCCTCACGTCCGGACGGTGCGAACCAGGCTCCAAACCTGAGTGCTTTCGTGCGAACCTTGGAGAACAAACCCCATCTTGTCAAAGCTCGGGACCCCTCAGTGGCTTCCGAGGGCAATTCGCAGGGGACCTGAATCCAATTCTCAGGAGTGCTCGTCTACATCTCATGGGACCACAGGCCCAGGAAGCCAGATCCAGGGCCAAATCTCATGGGGCCGCAGTCCACACCTCGGAACACCGGATCCAAATCCTGTGAGAACTCAGGACCCGTCGGACACTCCCAGGCAAACGTCTCCGTGTAGGTGTCCGAATCTCAGGACAACTGTGCCAAAGCCTCGAAATGTCAGGTGTACTCGCCGAGATCGAGGGGCACATGTCACGTGGTCTCCGTCTGAATGAGGCTCGCCACCTCCGACACTTGTGAGAACGCTGGTCCAATCCGTGAATGCCAGGAGCCAGTCTCGTGGGATCTGATTCCAAATCGAGCTGGAACTCGTCAAAATCTCTTTAGTGGTTTGTGCCCAAGTTATGGAATCCGGGTGATCTCAGCCAAAGTCCAGGAGAACTCATTCAAATGTCAAGAACCCCTGGCCCTGTCAGGGAGATTCACGGACATATGTCACGTGATCACAGCCCCAGGCTCGGAAGAACGCACTCAAATCTTGCGGGGCCACTGTCCGTTGCGTGAGAAACAGCATCTAAGTTCATCTGACTTTAGGCGTAACACGGGAACACACACGCAAATTCCGGGGGGACCTCTGGCCCAGTTAGCGAGATCCAGAAGCAATCCCCAGGGGGTTGAAATCCAATTGTCATTAGAACGAAACCAAATCCCTGAGGTCTCACCCCAGTCAGGGGTCTCAAGCAATTAAACTCATGGGATCGCAGTCTAAATTTTGGAGGCCCTGACCCACATCTCATGAGATCTCAGGCCCTGCCTGCGAGTTCCTGGAAACACGTGTCGGCATATCCGTCCAAATATCGGAAGAGCTATGGAAATGTCCTGAGATGTCAGGAATGATCAGAGAGATCGAGAGGCACCTGTCTCGTTGTTCTCAGGGCGAATCTCACGAGGAATCTCCGAATCTGGTGGAATCTCCGGTCCGTTCGGCCACTGGCAGGGCCCGAGGTCACCGGATCGTAGTCCAGACCTCCCCAGAACTCATCCAAATCTCTTGAGAACTCGGGCGCAGTCAGTGAGCGGCAGGGCAAAGCTCCCCCTTCTCAGTCCAAACCTAGGGGACCACATGCAATGTTCGAGCACTGTCGGGCCCAGTCAGGGAGATTCGGGATCAAATATGGTGTCTCCTCCGTCCAAGCCTCGGAAGAACTCACTCAAAACTCCTGGGATCTCGGGGAGCTCTGTGGGACAGAGAGCACCTGACTTCAGGGGAGCTCCGTCCAAATCTCGGGACGGCTCATGCAAATCTGCCGTGATCCCATACCCAGTCCTCGAGATCCAGGGGGCAATGCTCACGTGATTTCCATCCCAATTTCAGGAAGGGCCCTGAAGTTCCAGAGCGCTCAGGTCCGGATATCAAGGCCCGGGTTCCAACCCCGCGTGGTTTCAGGCCAAATCTTGGGGGGAACAAACCGCAAGTCATGGCAGCACAGGCCCCCTCTGCAGTACCGGGGGGCAAAATTCTCGTGCTTTTAGTCTGCATCTCGGAAGAGCGCCTCCAAAGCGCAGGAGACCACGGAGCCAGGCAGCCAGATGGAAGGGCAAATCAAATGGCATCCCAGCCCACGTCTGGGGACACCTGGCCCCCAGGGAACGAGGTCTCCGGCCTTGGGGAGGATAAGGAGGTCGCTTGGCTCAAGATAGCCGTCCAAATCTCGGTAGAACTGCGCGAATCCCCGGAGATCTCAGGAAAAGTCAGCGAGACCCAGGGACACACGGCACGTGATCTCCGTCGGCATCGCGTTCGAGATCTCCCAACGACGTTGGAGCTCTGGCCCGTTCCTCTAAAACCTGTGGCCACGTGCGCCGTTTCTGAGTTCAAATGTCGACAGAGCTCCACAAACCCTCTTGAGACCTCGGCCCCTTTCCGTGAGATCCGGGGGCGAATCTCAGCTGCTCTCAGTCCAAATCTCGGGAGGTGTCCTCCCCAGCTTCAGGGTTCTCGGGGCTTTTCAGGGAGATTCACAGGCAAACCTCCCGTGATCTCCGGTCGGAGGCGCTGACTCCAAACCTTCGGGATCTCAGGCCAAGGCCTCTCTGTTGGACCGAGGGTTCAACTTCAGCATATCTCAGTCCAAATCTCGGGAGTACTCCTCCAAACCGCGGTCGATCCCAGTCACCTCAGGGAGACCCAGTGTCCAACTCCTGAGCTCTCAATCACCTTTGCGGCAGAACTCATCCAATGCTCCTGAGTGCTCACGTCCGGACGGTGCGAACCAGGCTCCAAACCTGAGTGCTTTCGGGCGAACCTTGGAAAACAAACCCCATCTCGTCAAACCTCAGGATGCCTCAGTGGCTTCCGCGGGCAATTCGCGGAGGACCTGAATCCCATTCTCAGCAGTGCTTGTCGACATCTCGTCGGACCTCAGGCCCTGGAAGCCAGATCCAGGGCCAAATTCCATGGGGCCACAGTCCAAACCTCGGAACACCGGATCCAAATCCCGTGAGAACTCAGGCCTGATCGGCCACTCCCAGGCAAACATCTCGGTTAGGTGTCCGTATCTCAGGACAACTGTGCCAAAGTCTCGGAATGTCAGGTGTACTCGACGAGATCCAGGGGTACATGTCACGTGGTCTCCGTCTGAATGTGCCCCGCCACCTCCGACACTTGGGAGAGTGCTGGTCCAATCCGTGGATGCCAGGAGCCAGTCTCGTGGGATCTGATTCCAAATCGAGCCAGAACTCGTCAAAACCTCTTGAGTGTTTGTGCCCAAGTTAGGGGATCCCGATGCCACTCCGGGGTGATCTCGGCCGATGCCCAGGAGAACCCATCCAAATGTCAACAAACCCTGGCCCTGTCAGGGAGATTCACGGGCATATGTCACGTGATCACGGCCCCAGCCTCGGAAGAACGCACTCAAGTCTCCTGGGGCCACCGGCCATTGGATGAGAAACAGCATCTAAGTTCATCAGACTTCAGGTAAAACGCGGGAATGCTCAGGCAAATCTCGTGGGGATCTCTGGCCCAGTTAGCGAGATCCAGAAGCAATCCCAAGGGGGTTGAAATCCAATTGTCATTAGAACGGAGCCAAAACCCTGAGGTCTCACCCCAGTCAGGGGTCTCGAGCAGATAAACTCATGGGATCGCAGTCTAAATTTGGAGGCCCTGACCCACATCTCAAGAGATCTCAAGCCCTGCATGCGAGTTCCCAGACACACGTTTCGGCATATCCGTCCAAAACTCGGAAGAGATATGGATATGTCCTGAGATGTCAGGAATGATCAGAGAGATGGTGAGGCACCTGTCTCGTTGATCTTAGTGCGAATCTCGTGAGGAATCTCCGAATCTGGTGGAATCTCCCATCTGTTCAGCCACTCGCAGGGCCCGAGGTTACCGGATCGTAGTCCGGACCTCCCCAGAACTCATCCAAATCTCTTGAGACCTCGGGCGCAGTCAGTGAGCTGCAGGGCATAGCTCGCCCCTTCTCAGTCCAAACCGAGGGGACCACATGCAATGTTCGAGTGCTGTCGGGCCCACTCAGGGAGATTCGGGGTCAAATCTGGCGTCTCCTCCGATCATGCGTCGGAGGAACGCACTCAATGCTCCTGGGATCCCGGGGAGCTCTATGGGACAAAGAGCGTGTGACTTCAGGGGAGCTCCATCCAAATCTCGGGACGGCTCATGCAAATCTGGTGTGATCCCATGCCCAGTCCTCGAGTTCCAGGGGTCAATGCTCACATGATCTCCATCCCAATTTCAGGAGGGGCCCTGCAGATCCAGAGCGCTCACGTCAAGACATCAAGGCCCCGGTAACGAACCCGCGTGGTTTCAGGCCAAGTCTTGGGGGGAACAAACAGCAAGTCATGGCAGCACAGGCCCCCTCTGCAAGACCCGGGGGCAAACCTCTCATGGTTTTAGTCTGCATCTCGGGAGAGCGCCTCCAAACCGCAGGATACAACGGGGCCAGGCAGCGAGATGGAAAGACAAACCAAGTGGGATCCCAGCACACGTCTGGGGACACCTGGCCCCAATGGAACAAGATCTCGGGCCTTGTGGAGGTTATGGAGGTCGCTTGGCTCAGGATAGTCGTCCAAATCTCGGTAGAACTGCGCGAATGCCCTGAGGTCTCAGGAAACGTCAGCGAGACCCATGGAGACACGCACATGATCTCCGTCGACATCGCGTTTGCAATCTCCCAACCTCGTGGGAGCTCTGGTGCGTTCCACTACAACCTGTGGCTACGTGCACCGTTTCGGATTTCAAATGTCGCCAGAGCTCCTCAAACCATCTTGAGACTTCGACCCCTTTCGGTGAGATCCGGGGGCGAATCTCAGCTGATCTCAGTCCAAATCTCGGGAGGTCTCCTCCCCAGCTTCAGGGTTCTCGGACAATTTCAGGGAGATTCACAGGCAAAACTCCCATGATCTCCGGTCGGATGCGCTGACTCCAACCCACGGGATCTCAGGCCAAGGCCTCTCTGTTAGACACAGGGTTCAACTTCACAAATCTCAGTTCAAATCTCGGGAGAAAGCCTCCAAACCTCGGTCGACCCCGGTCACCATCAGGGCGACCCAGGGCCCAACTCCTGAGCTCTCAATCACCTTTGCAGCAGAACCCACCCAATGCTCCTGAGTCCTCACGTCCGGACGGTGCGAACCAGGCTCCAAACCTGAGTGCTTTCGTGCGAACCTTGGAGAACAAACCCCATCTTGTCAAAGCTCGGGACCCCTCAGTGGCTTCCGAGGGCAATTCGCAGGGGACCTGAATCCAATTCTCAGGAGTGCTCGTCGACATCTCATGGGACCACAGGCCCAGGAAGCCAGATCCAGGGCCAAATCTCATGGGGCCGCAGTCCACACCTCGGAACACCGGATCCAAATCCTGTGAGAACTCAGGACCCGTCGGACACTCCCAGGCAAACGTCTCCGTGTAGGTGTCCGAATCTCAGGACAACTGTGCCAAAGCCTCGAAATGTCAGGTGTACTCGCCGAGATCGAGGGGCACATGTCACGTGGTCTCCGTCTGAATGAGGCTCGCCACCTCCGACACTTGTGAGAACGCTGGTCCAATCCGTGAATGCCAGGAGCCAGTCTCGTGGGATCGGATTCCAAATCGAGCTGGAACTCGTCAAAATCTCTTTAGTGGTTTGTGCCCAAGTTATGGAATCCGGGTGATCTCAGCCAAAGTCCAGGAGAACTCATTCAAATGTCAAGAACCCCTGGCCCTGTCAGGGAGATTCACGGACATATGTCACGTGATCACAGCCCCAGGCTCGGAAGAACGCACTCAAATCTTGCGGGGCCACTGTCCGTTGCGTGAGAAACAGCATCTAAGTTCATCTGACTTTAGGCGTAACACGGGAACACACACGCAAATTCCGGGGGGACCTCTGGCCCAGTTAGCGAGATCCAGAAGCAATCCCCAGGGGGTTGAAATCCAATTGTCATTAGAACGAAACCAAATCCCTGAGGTCTCACCCCAGTCAGGGGTCTCAAGCAATTAAACTCATGGGATCGCAGTCTAAATTTTGGAGGCCCTGACCCACATCTCATGAGATCTCAGGCCCTGCCTGCGAGTTCCTGGAAACACGTGTCGGCATATCCGTCCAAATATCGGAAGAGCTATGGAAATGTCCTGAGATGTCAGGAATGATCAGAGAGATCGAGAGGCACCTGTCTCGTTGTTCTCAGGGCGAATCTCACGAGGAATCTCCGAATCTGGTGGAATCTCCGGTCCGTTCGGCCACTGGCAGGGCCCGAGGTCACCGGATCGTAGTCCAGACCTCCCCAGAACTCATCCAAATCTCTTGAGACCTCGGGCGCAGTCAGTGAGCGGCAGGGCAAAGCTCGCCCCTTCTCAGTCCAAACCTAGGGGACCACATGCAATGTTCGAGCACTGTCGGGCCCAGTCAGGGAGATTCGGGATCAAATATGGTGTCTCCTCCGTCCAAGCCTCGGAAGAACTCACTCAAAACTCCTGGGATCTCGGGGAGCTCTGTGGGACAGAGAGCACCTGACTTCAGGGGAGCTCCGTCCAAATCTCGGGACGGCTCATGCAAATCTGCCGTGATCCCATACCCAGTCCTCGAGATCCAGGGGGCAATGCTCACGTGATTTCCATCCCAATTTCAGGAGGGGCCCTGAAGTTCCAGAGCGCTCAGGTCCGGATATCAAGGCCCGGGTTCCAACCCCGCGTGGTTTCAGGCCAAATCTTGGGGGGAACAAACCGCAAGTCATGGCAGCACAGGCCCCCTCTGCAGTACCGGGGGGCAAAATTCTCGTGCTTTTAGTCTGCATCTCGGAAGAGCGCCTCCAAAGCGCAGGAGACCACGGAGCCAGGCAGCCAGATGGAAGGGCAAATCAAATGGGATCCCAGCCCACGTCTGGGGACACCTGGCCCCCAGGGAACGAGGTCTCCGGCCTTGGGGAGGATAAGGACGTCGCTTGGCTCAAGATAGCCGTCCAAATCTCGGTAGAACTGCGCGAATCCCCGGAGATCTCAGGAAAAGTCAGCGAGACCCAGGGACACACGGCACGTGATCTCCGTCGGCATCGCGTTCGAGATCTCCCAACGACGTTGGAGCTCTGGCCCGTTCCTCTAAAACCTGTGGCCACGTGCGCCGTTTCTGAGTTAAATGTCGACAGAGCTCCACAAACCCTCTTGAGACCTCGGCCCCTTTCCGTGAGATCCGGGGGCGAATCTCAGCTGCTCTCAGTCCAAATCTCGGGAGGTGTCCTCCCCAGCTTCAGGGTTCTCGGGGCTTTTCAGGGAGATTCACAGGCAAACCTCCCGTGATCTCCGGTCGGAGGCGCTGACTCCAATCCTTCGGGATCTCAGGCCAAGGCCTCTCTGTTAGACCGAGGGTTCAACTTCAGCATATCTCAGTCCAAATCTCGGGAGTACTCCTCCAAACCGCGGTCGATCCCAGTCACCTCAGGGAGACCCAGTGTCCAACTCCTGAGCTCTCAATCACCTTTGCGGCAGAACTCATCCAATGCTCCTGAGTGCTCACGTCCGGACGGTGCGAACCAGGCTCCAAACCTGAGTGCTTTCGGGCGAACCTTGGAGAACAAACCCCATCTCGTCAAACCTCAGGATGCCTCAGTGGCTTCCGCGGGCAATTCGCGGAGGACCTGAATCCCATTCTCAGCAGTGCTTGTCGACATCTCGTCGGACCTCAGGCCCTGGAAGCCAGATCCAGGGCCAAATTCCATGGGGCCACAGTCCAAACCTCGGAACACCGGATCCAAATCCCGTGAGAACTCAGGCCTGATCGGCCACTCCCAGGCAAACATCTCGGTTAGGTGTCCGTATCTCAGGACAACTGTGCCAAAGTCTCGGAATGTCAGGTGTACTCGACGAGATCCAGGGGTACATGTCACGTGGTCTCCGTCTGAATGTGCCCCGCCACCTCCGACACTTGGGAGAGTGCTGGTCCAATCCGTGGATGCCAGGAGCCAGTCTCGTGGGATCTGATTCCAAATCGAGCCAGAACTCGTCAAAACCTCTTGAGTGTTTGTGCCCAAGTTACGGGATCCCGATGCCACTCCGGGGTGATCTCGGCCGATGCCCAGGAGAACCCATCCAAATGTCAACAAACCCTGGCCCTGTCAGGGAGATTCACGGGCATATGTCACGTGATCACGGCCCCAGCCTCGGAAGAACGCACTCAAGTCTCCTGGGGCCACCGGCCATTGGATGAGAAACAGCATCTAAGTTCATCAGACTTCAGGTAAAACGCAGGAATGCTCAGGCAAATCTCGTGGGGATCTCTGGCCCAGTTAGCGAGATCCAGAAGCAATCCCAAGGGGGTTGAAATCCAATTGTCATTAGAACGGAGCCAAAACCCTGAGGTCTCACCCCAGTCAGGGGTCTCGAGCAGATAAACTCATGGGATCGCAGTCTAAATTTTGGAGGCCCTGACCCACATCTCAAGAGATCTCAAGCCCTGCATGCGAGTTCCCAGACACACGTTTCGGCATATCCGTCCAAAACTCGGAAGAGATATGGATATGTCCTGAGATGTCAGGAATGATCAGAGAGATGGTGAGGCACCTGTCTCGTTGATCTTAGTGCGAATCTCGTGAGGAATCTCCGAATCTGGTGGAATCTCCCATCTGTTCGGCCACTCGCAGGGCCCGAGGTTACCGGATCGTAGTCCGGACCTCCCCAGAACTCATCCAAATCTCTTGAGACCTCGGGCGCAGTCAGTGAGCTGCAGGGCATAGCTCGCCCCTTCTCAGTCCAAACCGAGGGGACCACATGCAATGTTCGAGTGCTGTCGGGCCCAGTCAGGGAGATTCGGGGTCAAATCTGGCGTCTCCTCCGTCCATGCGTCGGAGGAACGCACTCAATGCTCCTGGGATCTCGGGGAGCTCTATGGGACAAAGAGCGTCTGACTTCAGGGGAGCTCCATCCAAATCTCGGGACGGCTCATGCAAATCTGGTGTGATCCCATGCCCAGTCCTCGAGTTCCAGGGGGCAATGCTCACATGATCTCCATCCCAATTTCAGGAGGGGCCCTGCAGATCCAGAGCGCTCACGTCAAGACATCAAGGCCCCGGTAACGAACCCGCGTGGTTTCAGGCCAAGTCTTGGGGGGAACAAACAGCAAGTCATGGCAGCACAGGCCCCCTCTGCAAGACCCGGGGGCAAACCTCTCATGGTTTTAGTCTGCATCTCGGGAGAGCGCCTCCAAACCGCAGGATACAACGGGGCCAGGCAGCGAGATGGAAAGACAAACCAAGTGGGATCCCAGCACACGTCTGGGGACACCTGGCCCCAATGGAACAAGATCTCGGGCCTTGTGGAGGTTATGGAGGTCGCTTGGCTCAGGATAGTCGTCCAAATCTCGGTAGAACTGCGCGAATGCCCTGAGGTCTCAGGAAACGTCAACGAGACGCAGGGAGACACGCACATGATCTCCGTCGACATCGCGTTTGCAATCTCCCAACCTCGTGGGAGCTCTGGTGCGTTCCACTACAACCTGTGGCTACGTGCACCGTTTCGGATTTCAAATGTCGCCAGAGCTCCTCAAACCATCTTGAGACTTCGACCCCTTTCGGTGAGATCCGGGGGCGAATCTCAGCTGATCTCAGTCCAAATCTCGGGAGGTCTCCTCCCCAGCTTCAGGGTTCTCGGACAATTTCAGGGAGATTCACAGGCAAAACTCCCATGATCTCCGGTCGGATGCGCTGACTCCAACCCACGGGATCTCAGGCCAAGGCCTCTCTGTTAGACACAGGGTTCAACTTCACAAATCTCAGTCCAAATCTCGGGAGAAAGCCTCCAAACCTCGGTCGACCCCGGTCACCATCAGGGCGACCCAGGGCCCAACTCCTGAGCTCTCAATCACCTTTGCAGCAGAACCCACCCAATGCCCCTGAGTCCTCACGTCCGGACGGTGCGAACCAGGCTCCAAACCTGAGTGCTTTCGTGCGAACCTTGGAGAACAAACCCCATCTTGTCAAAGCTCGGGACCCCTCAGTGGCTTCCGAGGGCAATTCGCAGGGGACCTGAATCCAATTCTCAGGAGTGCTCGTCGACATCTCATGGGACCACAGGCCCAGGAAGCCAGATCCAGGGCCAAATCTCATGGGGCCGCAGTCCACACCTCGGAACACCGGATCCAAATCCTGTGAGAACTCAGGACCCGTCGGACTCTCCCAGGCAAACGTCTCCGTGTAGGTGTCCGAATCTCAGGACAACTGTGCCAAAGCCTCGAAATGTCAGGTGTACTCGCCGAGATCGAGGGGCACATGTCACGTGGTCTCCGTCTGAATGAGGCTCGCCACCTCCGACACTTGTGAGAACGCTGGTCCAATCCGTGAATGCCAGGAGCCAGTCTCGTGGGATCGGATTCCAAATCGAGCTGGAACTCGTCAAAATCTCTTTAGTGGTTTGTGCCCAAGTTATGGAATCCGGGTGATCTCAGCCAAAGTCCAGGAGAACTCATTCAAATGTCAAGAACCCCTGGCCCTGTCAGGGAGATTCACGGACATATGTCACGTGATCACAGCCCCAGGCTCGGAAGAACGCACTCAAATCTTGCGGGGCCACTGTCCGTTGCGTGAGAAACAGCATCTAAGTTCATCTGACTTTAGGCGTAACACGGGAACACACACGCAAATTCCGGGGGGACCTCTGGCCCAGTTAGCGAGATCCAGAAGCAATCCCCAGGGGGTTGAAATCCAATTGTCATTAGAACGAAACCAAATCCCTGAGGTCTCACCCCAGTCAGGGGTCTCAAGCAATTAAACTCATGGGATCGCAGTCTAAATTTTGGAGGCCCTGACCCACATCTCATGAGATCTCAGGCCCTGCCTGCGAGTTCCTGGAAACACGTGTCGGCATATCCGTCCAAATATCGGAAGAGCTATGGAAATGTCCTGAGATGTCAGGAATGATCAGAGAGATCGAGAGGCACCTGTCTCGTTGTTCTCAGGGCGAATCTCACGAGGAATCTCCGAATCTGGTGGAATCTCCGGTCCGTTCGGCCACTGGCAGGGCCCGAGGTCACCGGATCGTAGTCCAGACCTCCCCAGAACTCATCCAAATCTCTTGAGACCTCGGGCGCAGTCAGTGAGCGGCAGGGCAAAGCTCGCCCCTTCTCAGTCCAAACCTAGGGGACCACATGCAATGTTCGAGCACTGTCGGGCCCAGTCAGGGAGATTCGGGATCAAATATGGTGTCTCCTCCGTCCAAGCCTCGGAAGAACTCACTCAAAACTCCTGGGATCTCGGGGAGCTCTGTGGGACAGAGAGCACCTGACTTCAGGGGAGCTCCGTCCAAATCTCGGGACGGCTCATGCAAATCTGCCGTGATCCCATACCCAGTCCTCGAGATCCAGGGGGCAATGCTCACGTGATTTCCATCCCAATTTCAGGAGGGGCCCTGAAGTTCCAGAGCGCTCAGGTCCGGATATCAAGGCCCGGGTTCCAACCCCGCGTGGTTTCAGGCCAAATCTTGGGGGGAACAAACCGCAAGTCATGGCAGCACAGGCCCCCTCTGCAGTACCGGGGGGCAAAATTCTCGTGCTTTTAGTCTGCATCTCGGAAGAGCGCCTCCAAAGCGCAGGAGACCACGGAGCCAGGCAGCCAGATGGAAGGGCAAATCAAATGGCATCCCAGCCCACGTCTGGGGACACCTGGCCCCCAGGGAACGAGGTCTCCGGCCTTGGGGAGGATAAGGAGGTCGCTTGGCTCAAGATAGCCGTCCAAATCTCGGTAGAACTGCGCGAATCCCCGGAGATCTCAGGAAAAGTCAGCGAGACCCAGGGACACACGGCACGTGATCTCCGTCGGCATCGCGTTCGAGATCTCCCAACGACGTTGGAGCTCTGGCCCGTTCCTCTAAAACCTGTGGCCACGTGCGCCGTTTCTGAGTTCAAATGTCGACAGAGCTCCACAAACCCTCTTGAGACCTCGGCCCCTTTCCGTGAGATCCGGGGGCGAATCTCAGCTGCTCTCAGTCCAAATCTCGGGAGGTGTCCTCCCCAGCTTCAGGGTTCTCGGGGCTTTTCAGGGAGATTCACAGGCAAACCTCCCGTGATCTCCGGTCGGAGGCGCTGACTCCAATCCTTCGGGATCTCAGGCCAAGGCCTCTCTGTTAGACCGAGGGTTCAACTTCAGCATATCTCAGTCCAAATCTCGGGAGTACTCCTCCAAACCGCGGTCGATCCCAGTCACCTCAGGGAGACCCAGTGTCCAACTCCTGAGCTCTCAATCACCTTTGCGGCAGAACTCATCCAATGCTCCTGAGTGCTCACGTCCGGACGGTGCGAACCAGGCTCCAAACCTGAGTGCTTTCGGGCAAACCTTGGAGAACAAACCCCATCTCGTCAAACCTCAGGATGCCTCAGTGGCTTCCGCGGGCAATTCGCGGAGGACCTGAATCCCATTCTCAGCAGTGCTTGTCGACATCTCGTCGGACCTCAGGCCCTGGAAGCCAGATCCAGGGCCAAATTCCATGGGGCCACAGTCCAAACCTCGGAACACCGGATCCAAATCCCGTGAGAACTCAGGCCTGATCGGCCACTCCCAGGCAAACATCTCGGTTAGGTGTCCGTATCTCAGGACAACTGTGCCAAAGTCTCGGAATGTCAGGTGTACTCGACGAGATCCAGGGGTACATGTCACGTGGTCTCCGTCTGAGTGTGCCCCGCCACCTCCGACACTTGGGAGAGTGCTGGTCCAATCCGTGGATGCCAGGAGCCAGTCTCGTGGGATCTGATTCCAAATCGAGCCAGAACTCGTCAAAACCTCTTGAGTGTTTGTGCCCAAGTTAGGGGATCCCGATGCCACTCCGGGGTGATCTCGGCCGATGCCCAGGAGAACCCATCCAAATGTCAACAAACCCTGGCCCTGTCAGGGAGATTCACGGGCATATGTCACGTGATCACGGCCCCAGCCTCGGAAGAACGCACTCAAGTCTCCTGGGGCCACCGGCCATTGGATGAGAAACAGCATCTAAGTTCATCAGACTTCAGGTAAAACGCGGGAATGCTCAGGCAAATCTCGTGGGGATCTCTGGCCCAGTTAGCGAGATCCAGAAGCAATCCCAAGGGGGTTGAAATCCAATTGTCATTAGAACGGAGCCAAAACCCTGAGGTCTCACCCCAGTCAGGGGTCTCGAGCAGATAAACTCATGGGATCGCAGTCTAAATTTTGGAGGCCCTGACCCACATCTCAAGAGATCTCAAGCCCTGCATGCGAGTTCCCAGACACACGTTTCGGCATATCCGTCCAAACCTCGGAAGAGATATGGATATGTCCTGAGATGTCAGGAATGATCAGAGAGATGGTGAGGCACCTGTCTCGTTGATCTTAGTGCGAATCTCGTGAGGAATCTCCGAATCTGGTGGAATCTCCCATCTGTTCGGCCACTCGCAGGACCCGAGGTTACCGGATCGTAGTCCGGACCTCCCCAGAACTCATCCAAATCTCTTGAGACCTCGGGCGCAGTCAGTGAGCTGCAGGGCATAGCTCGCCCCTTCTCAGTCCAAACCGAGGGGACCACATGCAATGTTCGAGTGCTGTCGGGCCCAGTCAGGGAGATTCGGGGTCAAATCTGGCGTCTCCTCCGTCCATGCGTCGGAGGAACGCACTCAATGCTCCTGGGATCTCGGGGAGCTCTATGGGACAAAGAGCGTCTGACTTCAGGGGAGCTCCATCCAAATCTCGGGACGGCTCATGCAAATCTGGTGTGATCCCATGCCCAGTCCTCGAGTTCCAGGGGGCAATGCTCACATGATCTCCATCCCAATTTCAGGAGGGGCCCTGCAGATCCAGAGCGCTCACGTCAAGACATCAAGGCCCCGGTAACGAACCCGCGTGGTTTCAGGCCAAGTCTTGGGGGGAACAAACAGCAAGTCATGGCAGCACAGGCCCCCTCTGCAAGACCCGGGGGCAAACCTCTCATGGTTTTAGTCTGCATCTCGGGAGAGCGCCTCCAAACCGCAGGATACAACGGGGCCAGGCAGCGAGATGGAAAGACAAACCAAGTGGGATCCCAGCACACGTCTGGGGACACCTGGCCCCAATGGAACAAGATCTCGGGCCTTGTGGAGGTTATGGAGGTCGCTTGGCTCAGGATAGTCGTCCAAATCTCGGTAGAACTGCGCGAATGCCCTGAGGTCTCAGGAAACGTCAGCGAGACCCAGGGAGACACGCACATGATCTCCGTCGACATCGCGTTTGCAATCTCCCAACCTCGTGGGAGCTCTGGTGCGTTCCACTACAACCTGTGGCTACGTGCACCGTTTCGGATTTCAAATGTCGCCAGAGCTCCTCAAACCATCTTGAGACTTCGACCCCTTTCGGTGAGATCCGGGGGCGAATCTCAGCTGATCTCAGTCCAAATCTCGGGAGGTCTCCTCCCCAGCTTCAGGGTTCTCGGACAATTTCAGGGAGATTCACAGGCAAAACTCCCATGATCTCCGGTCGGATGCGCTGACTCCAACCCACGGGATCTCAGGCCAAGGCCTCTCTGTTAGACACAGGGTTCAACTTCACAAATCTCAGTTCAAATCTCGGGAGAAAGCCTCCAAACCTCGGTCGACCCCGGTCACCATCAGGGCGACCCAGGGCCCAACTCCTGAGCTCTCAATCACCTTTGCAGCAGAACCCACCCAATGCTCCTGAGTCCTCACGTCCGGACGGTGTGAACCAGGCTCCAAACCTGAGTGCTTTCGTGCGAACCTTGGAGAACAAACCCCATCTTGTCAAAGCTCGGGACCCCTCAGTGGCTTCCGAGGGCAATTCGCAGGGGACCTGAATCCAATTCTCAGGAGTGCTCGTCTACATCTCATGGGACCACAGGCCCAGGAAGCCAGATCCAGGGCCAAATCTCATGGGGCCGCAGTCCACACCTCGGAACACCGGATCCAAATCCTGTGAGAACTCAGGACCCGTCGGACACTCCCAGGCAAACGTCTCCGTGTAGGTGTCCGAATCTCAGGACAACTGTGCCAAAGCCTCGAAATGTCAGGTGTACTCGCCGAGATCGAGGGGCACATGTCACGTGGTCTCCGTCTGAATGAGGCTCGCCACCTCCGACACTTGTGAGAACGCTGGTCCAATCCGTGAATGCCAGGAGCCAGTCTCGTGGGATCTGATTCCAAATCGAGCTGGAACTCGTCAAAATCTCTTTAGTGGTTTGTGCCCAAGTTATGGAATCCGGGTGATCTCAGCCAAAGTCCAGGAGAACTCATTCAAATGTCAAGAACCCCTGGCCCTGTCAGGGAGATTCACGGACATATGTCACGTGATCACAGCCCCAGGCTCGGAAGAACGCACTCAAATCTTGCGGGGCCACTGTCCGTTGCGTGAGAAACAGCATCTAAGTTCATCTGACTTTAGGCGTAACACGGGAACACACACGCAAATTCCGGGGGGACCTCTGGCCCAGTTAGCGAGATCCAGAAGCAATCCCCAGGGGGTTGAAATCCAATTGTCATTAGAACGAAACCAAATCCCTGAGGTCTCACCCCAGTCAGGGGTCTCAAGCAATTAAACTCATGGGATCGCAGTCTAAATTTTGGAGGCCCTGACCCACATCTCATGAGATCTCAGGCCCTGCCTGCGAGTTCCTGGAAACACGTGTCGGCATATCCGTCCAAATATCGGAAGAGCTATGGAAATGTCCTGAGATGTCAGGAATGATCAGAGAGATCGAGAGGCACCTGTCTCGTTGTTCTCAGGGCGAATCTCACGAGGAATCTCCGAATCTGGTGGAATCTCCGGTCCGTTCGGCCACTGGCAGGGCCCGAGGTCACCGGATCGTAGTCCAGACCTCCCCAGAACTCATCCAAATCTCTTGAGACCTCGGGCGCAGTCAGTGAGCGGCAGGGCAAAGCTCGCCCCTTCTCAGTCCAAACCTAGGGGACCACATGCAATGTTCGAGCACTGTCGGGCCCAGTCAGGGAGATTCGGGATCAAATATGGTGTCTCCTCCGTCCAAGCCTCGGAAGAACTCACTCAAAACTCCTGGGATCTCGGGGAGCTCTGTGGGACAGAGAGCACCTGACTTCAGGGGAGCTCCGTCCAAATCTCGGGACGGCTCATGCAAATCTGCCGTGATCCCATACCCAGTCCTCGAGATCCAGGGGGCAATGCTCACGTGATTTCCATCCCAATTTCAGGAGGGGCCCTGAAGTTCCAGAGCGCTCAGGTCCGGATATCAAGGCCCGGGTTCCAACCCCGCGTGGTTTCAGGCCAAATCTTGGGGGGAACAAACCGCAAGTCATGGCAGCACAGGCCCCCTCTGCAGTACCGGGGGGCAAAATTCTCGTGCTTTTAGTCTGCATCTCGGAAGAGCGCCTCCAAAGCGCAGGAGACCACGGAGCCAGGCAGCCAGATGGAAGGGCAAATCAAATGGCATCCCAGCCCACGTCTGGGGACACCTGGCCCCCAGGGAACGAGGTCTCCGGCCTTGGGGAGGATAAGGAGGTCGCTTGGCTCAAGATAGCCGTCCAAATCTCGGTAGAACTGCGCGAATCCCCGGAGATCTCAGGAAAAGTCAGCGAGACCCAGGGACACACGGCACGTGATCTCCGTCGGCATCGCGTTCGAGATCTCCCAACGACGTTGGAGCTCTGGCCCGTTCCTCTAAAACCTGTGGCCACGTGCGCCGTTTCTGAGTTCAAATGTCGACAGAGCTCCACAAAACCTCTTGAGACCTCGGCCCCTTTCCGTGAGATCCGGGGGCGAATCTCAGCTGCTCTCAGTCCAAATCTCGGGAGGTGTCCTCCCCAGCTTCAGGGTTCTCGGGGCTTTTCAGGGAGATTCACAGGCAAACCTCCCGTGATCTCCGGTCGGAGGCGCTGACTCCAAACCTTCGGGATCTCAGGCCAAGGCCTCTCTGTTGGACCGAGGGTTCAACTTCAGCATATCTCAGTCCAAATCTCGGGAGTACTCCTCCAAACCGCGGTCGATCCCAGTCACCTCAGGGAGACCCAGTGTCCAACTCCTGAGCTCTCAATCACCTTTGCGGCAGAACTCATCCAATGCTCCTGAGTGCTCACGTCCGGACGGTGCGAACCAGGCTCCAAACCTGAGTGCTTTCGGGCGAACCTTGGAAAACAAACCCCATCTCGTCAAACCTCAGGATGCCTCAGTGGCTTCCGCGGGCAATTCGCGGAGGACCTGAATCCCATTCTCAGCAGTGCTTGTCGACATCTCGTCGGACCTCAGGCCCTGGAAGCCAGATCCAGGGCCAAATTCCATGGGGCCACAGTCCAAACCTCGGAACACCGGATCCAAATCCCGTGAGAACTCAGGCCTGATCGGCCACTCCCAGGCAAACATCTCGGTTAGGTGTCCGTATCTCAGGACAACTGTGCCAAAGTCTCGGAATGTCAGGTGTACTCGACGAGATCCAGGGGTACATGTCACGTGGTCTCCGTCTGAATGTGCCCCGCCACCTCCGACACTTGGGAGAGTGCTGGTCCAATCCGTGGATGCCAGGAGCCAGTCTCGTGGGATCTGATTCCAAATCGAGCCAGAACTCGTCAAAACCTCTTGAGTGTTTGTGCCCAAGTTAGGGGATCCCGATGCCACTCCGGGGTGATCTCGGCCGATGCCCAGGAGAACCCATCCAAATGTCAACAAACCCTGGCCCTGTCAGGGAGATTCACGGGCATATGTCACGTGATCACGGCCCCAGCCTCGGAAGAACGCACTCAAGTCTCCTGGGGCCACCGGCCATTGGATGAGAAACAGCATCTAAGTTCATCAGACTTCAGGTAAAACGCGGGAATGCTCAGGCAAATCTCGTGGGGATCTCTGGCCCAGTTAGCGAGATCCAGAAGCAATCCCAAGGGGGTTGAAATCCAATTGTCATTAGAACGGAGCCAAAACCCTGAGGTCTCACCCCAGTCAGGGGTCTCGAGCAGATAAACTCATGGGATCGCAGTCTAAATTTGGAGGCCCTGACCCACATCTCAAGAGATCTCAAGCCCTGCATGCGAGTTCCCAGACACACGTTTCGGCATATCCGTCCAAAACTCGGAAGAGATATGGATATGTCCTGAGATGTCAGGAATGATCAGAGAGATGGTGAGGCACCTGTCTCGTTGATCTTAGTGCGAATCTCGTGAGGAATCTCCGAATCTGGTGGAATCTCCCATCTGTTCGGCCACTCGCAGGGCCCGAGGTTACCGGATCGTAGTCCGGACCTCCCCAGAACTCATCCAAATCTCTTGAGACCTCGGGCGCAGTCAGTGAGCTGCAGGGCATAGCTCGCCCCTTCTCATTCCAAACCGAGGGGACCACATGCAATGTTCGAGTGCTGTCGGGCCCAGTCAGGGAGATTCGGGGTCAAATCTGGCGTCTCCTCCGACCATGCGTCGGAGGAACGCACTCAATGCTCCTGGGATCCCGGGGAGCTCTATGGGACAAAGAGCGTGTGACTTCAGGGGAGCTCCATCCAAATCTCGGGACGGCTCATGCAAATCTGGTGTGATCCCATGCCCAGTCCTCGAGTTCCAGGGGTCAATGCTCACATGATCTCCATCCCAATTTCAGGAGGGGCCCTGCAGATCCAGAGCGCTCACGTCAAGACATCAAGGCCCCGGTAACGAACCCGCGTGGTTTCAGGCCAAGTCTTGGGGGGAACAAACAGCAAGTCATGGCAGCACAGGCCCCCTCTGCAAGACCCGGGGGCAAACCTCTCATGGTTTTAGTCTGCATCTCGGGAGAGCGCCTCCAAACCGCAGGATACAACGGGGCCAGGCAGCGAGATGGAAAGACAAACCAAGTGGGATCCCAGCACACGTCTGGGGACACCTGGCCCCAATGGAACAAGATCTCGGGCCTTGTGGAGGTTATGGAGGTCGCTTGGCTCAGGATAGTCGTCCAAATCTCGGTAGAACTGCGCGAATGCCCTGAGGTCTCAGGAAACGTCAGCGAGACCCAGGGAGACACGCACATGATCTCCGTCGACATCGCGTTTGCAATCTCCCAACCTCGTGGGAGCTCTGGTGCGTTCCACTACAACCTGTGGCTACGTGCACCGTTTCGGATTTCAAATGTCGCCAGAGCTCCTCAAACCATCTTGAGACTTCGACCCCTTTCGGTGAGATCCGGGGGCGAATCTCAGCTGATCTCAGTCCAAATCTCGGGAGGTCTCCTCCCCAGCTTCAGGGTTCTCGGACAATTTCAGGGAGATTCACAGGCAAAACTCCCATGATCTCCGGTCGGATGCGCTGACTCCAACCCACGGGATCTCAGGCCAAGGCCTCTCTGTTAGACACAGGGTTCAACTTCACAAATCTCAGTTCAAATCTCGGGAGAAAGCCTCCAAACCTCGGTCGACCCCGGTCACCATCAGGGCGACCCAGGGCCCAACTCCTGAGCTCTCAATCACCTTTGCAGCAGAACCCACCCAATGCTCCTGAGTCCTCACGTCCGGACGGTGCGAACCAGGCTCCAAACCTGAGTGCTTTCGTGCGAACCTTGGAGAACAAACCCCATCTTGTCAAAGCTCGGGACCCCTCAGTGGCTTCCGAGGGCAATTCGCAGGGGACCTGAATCCAATTCTCAGGAGTGCTCGTCGACATCTCATGGGACCACAGGCCCAGGAAGCCAGATCCAGGGCCAAATCTCATGGGGCCGCAGTCCACACCTCGGAACACCGGATCCAAATCCTGTGAGAACTCAGGACCCGTCGGACACTCCCAGGCAAACGTCTCCGTGTAGGTGTCCGAATCTCAGGACAACTGTGCCAAAGCCTCGAAATGTCAGGTGTACTCGCCGAGATCGAGGGGCACATGTCACGTGGTCTCCGTCTGAATGAGGCTCGCCACCTCCGACACTTGTGAGAACGCTGGTCCAATCCGTGAATGCCAGGAGCCAGTCTCGTGGGATCGGATTCCAAATCGAGCTGGAACTCGTCAAAATCTCTTTAGTGGTTTGTGCCCAAGTTATGGAATCCGGGTGATCTCAGCCAAAGTCCAGGAGAACTCATTCAAATGTCAAGAACCCCTGGCCCTGTCAGGGAGATTCACGGACATATGTCACGTGATCACAGCCCCAGGCTCGGAAGAACGCACTCAAATCTTGCGGGGCCACTGTCCGTTGCGTGAGAAACAGCATCTAAGTTCATCTGACTTTAGGCGTAACACGGGAACACACACGCAAATTCCGGGGGGACCTCTGGCCCAGTTAGCGAGATCCAGAAGCAATCCCCAGGGGGTTGAAATCCAATTGTCATTAGAACGAAACCAAATCCCTGAGGTCTCACCCCAGTCAGGGGTCTCAAGCAATTAAACTCATGGGATCGCAGTCTAAATTTTGGAGGCCCTGACCCACATCTCATGAGATCTCAGGCCCTGCCTGCGAGTTCCTGGAAACACGTGTCGGCATATCCGTCCAAATATCGGAAGAGCTATGGAAATGTCCTGAGATGTCAGGAATGATCAGAGAGATCGAGAGGCACCTGTCTCGTTGTTCTCAGGGCGAATCTCACGAGGAATCTCCGAATCTGGTGGAATCTCCGGTCCGTTCGGCCACTGGCAGGGCCCGAGGTCACCGGATCGTAGTCCAGACCTCCCCAGAACTCATCCAAATCTCTTGAGACCTCGGGCGCAGTCAGTGAGCGGCAGGGCAAAGCTCGCCCCTTCTCAGTCCAAACCTAGGGGACCACATGCAATGTTCGAGCACTGTCGGGCCCAGTCAGGGAGATTCGGGATCAAATATGGTGTCTCCTCCGTCCAAGCCTCGGAAGAACTCACTCAAAACTCCTGGGATCTCGGGGAGCTCTGTGGGACAGAGAGCACCTGACTTCAGGGGAGCTCCGTCCAAATCTCGGGACGGCTCATGCAAATCTGCCGTGATCCCATACCCAGTCCTCGAGATCCAGGGGGCAATGCTCACGTGATTTCCATCCCAATTTCAGGAGGGGCCCTGAAGTTCCAGAGCGCTCAGGTCCGGATATCAAGGCCCGGGTTCCAACCCCGCGTGGTTTCAGGCCAAATCTTGGGGGGAACAAACCGCAAGTCATGGCAGCACAGGCCCCCTCTGCAGTACCGGGGGGCAAAATTCTCGTGCTTTTAGTCTGCATCTCGGAAGAGCGCCTCCAAAGCGCAGGAGACCACGGAGCCAGGCAGCCAGATGGAAGGGCAAATCAAATGGCATCCCAGCCCACGTCTGGGGACACCTGGCCCCCAGGGAACGAGGTCTCCGGCCTTGGGGAGGATAAGGAGGTCGCTTGGCTCAAGATAGCCGTCCAAATCTCGGTAGAACTGCGCGAATCCCCGGAGATCTCAGGAAAAGTCAGCGAGACCCAGGGACACACGGCACGTGATCTCCGTCGGCATCGCGTTCGAGATCTCCCAACGACGTTGGAGCTCTGGCCCGTTCCTCTAAAACCTGTGGCCACGTGCGCCGTTTCTGAGTTCAAATGTCGACAGAGCTCCACAAACCCTCTTGAGACCTCGGCCCCTTTCCGTGAGATCCGGGGGCGAATCTCAGCTGCTCTCAGTCCAAATCTCGGGAGCTGTCCTCCCCAGCTTCAGGGTTCTCGGGGCTTTTCAGGGAGATTCACAGGCAAACCTCCCGTGATCTCCGGTCGGAGGCGCTGACTCCAATCCTTCGGGATCTCAGGCCAAGGCCTCTCTGTTAGACCGAGGGTTCAACTTCAGCATATCTCAGTCCAAATCTCGGGAGTACTCCTCCAAACCGCGGTCGATCCCAGTCACCTCAGGGAGACCCAGTGTCCAACTCCTGAGCTCTCAATCACCTTTGCGGCAGAACTCATCCAATGCTCCTGAGTGCTCACGTCCGGACGGTGCGAACCAGGCTCCAAACCTGAGTGCTTTCGGGCGAACCTTGGAGAACAAACCCCATCTCGTCAAACCTCAGGATGCCTCAGTGGCTTCCGCGGGCAATTCGCGGAGGACCTGAATCCCATTCTCAGCAGTGCTTGTCGACATCTCGTCGGACCTCAGGCCCTGGAAGCCAGATCCAGGGCCAAATTCCATGGGGCCACAGTCCAAACCTCGGAACACCGGATCCAAATCCCGTGAGAACTCAGGCCTGATCGGCCACTCCCAGGCAAACATCTCGGTTAGGTGTCCGTATCTCAGGACAACTGTGCCAAAGTCTCGGAATGTCAGGTGTACTCGACGAGATCCAGGGGTACATGTCACGTGGTCTCCGTCTGAATGTGCCCCGCCACCTCCGACACTTGGGAGAGTGCTGGTCCAATCCGTGGATGCCAGGAGCCAGTCTCGTGGGATCTGATTCCAAATCGAGCCAGAACTCGTCAAAACCTCTTGAGTGTTTGTGCCCAAGTTAGGGGATCCCGATGCCACTCCGGGGTGATCTCGGCCGATGCCCAGGAGAACCCATCCAAATGTCAACAAACCCTGGCCCTGTCAGGGAGATTCACGGGCATATGTCACGTGATCACGGCCCCAGGCTCGGAAGAACGCACTCAAGTCTCCTGGGGCCACCGGCCATTGGATGAGAAACAGCATCTAAGTTCATCAGACTTCAGGTAAAACGCGGGAATGCTCAGGCAAATCTCGTGGGGATCTCTGGCCCAGTTAGCGAGATCCAGAAGCAATCCCAAGGGGGTTGAAATCCAATTGTCATTAGAACGGAGCCAAAACCCTGAGGTCTCACCCCAGTCAGGGGTCTCGAGCAGATAAACTCATGGGATCGCAGTCTAAATTTTGGAGGCCCTGACCCACATCTCAAGAGATCTCAAGCCCTGCATGCGAGTTCCCAGACACACGTTTCGGCATATCCGTCCAAAACTCGGAAGAGATATGGATATGTCCTGAGATGTCAGGAATGATCAGAGAGATGGTGAGGCACCTGTCTCGTTGATCTTAGTGCGAATCTCGTGAGGAATCTCCGAATCTGGTGGAATCTCCCATCTGTTCGGCCACTCGCAGGACCCGAGGTTACCGGATCGTAGTCCGGACCTCCCCAGAACTCATCCAAATCTCTTGAGACCTCGGGCGCAGTCAGTGAGCTGCAGGGCATAGCTCGCCCCTTCTCAGTCCAAACCGAGGGGACCACATGCAATGTTCGAGTGCTGTCGGGCCCAGTCAGGGAGATTCGGGGTCAAATCTGGCGTCTCCTCCGTCCATGCGTCGGAGGAACGCACTCAATGCTCCTGGGATCTCGGGGAGCTCTATGGGACAAAGAGCGTCTGACTTCAGGGGAGCTCCATCCAAATCTCGGGACGGCTCATGCAAATCTGGTGTGATCCCATGCCCAGTCCTCGAGTTCCAGGGGGCAATGCTCACATGATCTCCATCCCAATTTCAGGAGGGGCCCTGCAGATCCAGAGCGCTCACGTCAAGACATCAAGGCCCCGGTAACGAACCCGCGTGGTTTCAGGCCAAGTCTTGGGGGGAACAAACAGCAAGTCATGGCAGCACAGGCCCCCTCTGCAAGACCCGGGGGCAAACCTCTCATGGTTTTAGTCTGCATCTCGGGAGAGCGCCTCCAAACCGCAGGATACAACGGGGCCAGGCAGCGAGATGGAAAGACAAACCAAGTGGGATCCCAGCACACGTCTGGGGACACCTGGCCCCAATGGAACAAGATCTCGGGCCTTGTGGAGGTTATGGAGGTCGCTTGGCTCAGGATAGTCGTCCAAATCTCGGTAGAACTGCGCGAATGCCCTGAGGTCTCAGGAAACGTCAGCGAGACCCAGGGAGACACGCACATGATCTCCGTCGACATCGCGTTTGCAATCTCCCAACCTCGTGGGAGCTCTGGTGCGTTCCACTACAACCTGTGGCTACGTGCACCGTTTCGGATTTCAAATGTCGCCAGAGCTCCTCAAACCATCTTGAGACTTCGACCCCTTTCGGTGAGATCCGGGGGCGAATCTCAGCTGATCTCAGTCCAAATCTCGGGAGGTCTCCTCCCCAGCTTCAGGGTTCTCGGACAATTTCAGGGAGATTCACAGGCAAAACTCCCATGATCTCCGGTCGGATGCGCTGACTCCAACCCACGGGATCTCAGGCCAAGGCCTCTCTGTTAGACACAGGGTTCAACTTCACAAATCTCAGTTCAAATCTCGGGAGAAAGCCTCCAAACCTCGGTCGACCCCGGTCACCATCAGGGCGACCCAGGGCCCAACTCCTGAGCTCTCAATCACCTTTGCAGCAGAACCCACCCAATGCTCCTGAGTCCTCACGTCCGGACGGTGCGAACCAGGCTCCAAACCTGAGTGCTTTCGTGCGAACCTTGGAGAACAAACCCCATCTTGTCAAAGCTCGGGACCCCTCAGTGGCTTCCGAGGGCAATTCGCAGGGGACCTGAATCCAATTCTCAGGAGTGCTCGTCGACATCTCATGGGACCACAGGCCCAGGAAGCCAGATCCAGGGCCAAATCTCATGGGGCCGCAGTCCACACCTCGGAACACCGGATCCAAATCCTGTGAGAACTCAGGACCCGTCGGACACTCCCAGGCAAACGTCTCCGTGTAGGTGTCCGAATCTCAGGACAACTGTGCCAAAGCCTCGAAATGTCAGGTGTACTCGCCGAGATCGAGGGGCACATGTCACGTGGTCTCCGTCTGAATGAGGCTCGCCACCTCCGACACTTGTGAGAACGCTGGTCCAATCCGTGAATGCCAGGAGCCAGTCTCGTGGGATCGGATTCCAAATCGAGCTGGAACTCGTCAAAATCTCTTTAGTGGTTTGTGCCCAAGTTATGGAATCCGGGTGATCTCAGCCAAAGTCCAGGAGAACTCATTCAAATGTCAAGAACCCCTGGCCCTGTCAGGGAGATTCACGGACATATGTCACGTGATCACAGCCCCAGGCTCGGAAGAACGCACTCAAATCTTGCGGGGCCACTGTCCGTTGCGTGAGAAACAGCATCTAAGTTCATCTGACTTTAGGCGTAACACGGGAACACACACGCAAATTCCGGGGGGACCTCTGGCCCAGTTAGCGAGATCCAGAAGCAATCCCCAGGGGGTTGAAATCCAATTGTCATTAGAACGAAACCAAATCCCTGAGGTCTCACCCCAGTCAGGGGTCTCAAGCAATTAAACTCATGGGATCGCAGTCTAAATTTTGGAGGCCCTGACCCACATCTCATGAGATCTCAGGCCCTGCCTGCGAGTTCCTGGAAACACGTGTCGGCATATCCGTCCAAATATCGGAAGAGCTATGGAAATGTCCTGAGATGTCAGGAATGATCAGAGAGATCGAGAGGCACCTGTCTCGTTGTTCTCAGGGCGAATCTCACGAGGAATCTCCGAATCTGGTGGAATCTCCGGTCCGTTCGGCCACTGGCAGGGCCCGAGGTCACCGGATCGTAGTCCAGACCTCCCCAGAACTCATCCAAATCTCTTGAGACCTCGGGCGCAGTCAGTGAGCGGCAGGGCAAAGCTCGCCCCTTCTCAGTCCAAACCTAGGGGACCACATGCAATGTTCGAGCACTGTCGGGCCCAGTCAGGGAGATTCGGGATCAAATATGGTGTCTCCTCCGTCCAAGCCTCGGAAGAACTCACTCAAAACTCCTGGGATCTCGGGGAGCTCTGTGGGACAGAGAGCACCTGACTTCAGGGGAGCTCCGTCCAAATCTCGGGACGGCTCATGCAAATCTGCCGTGATCCCATACCCAGTCCTCGAGATCCAGGGGGCAATGCTCACGTGATTTCCATCCCAATTTCAGGAGGGGCCCTGAAGTTCCAGAGCGCTCAGGTCCGGATATCAAGGCCCGGGTTCCAACCCCGCGTGGTTTCAGGCCAAATCTTGGGGGGAACAAACCGCAAGTCATGGCAGCACAGGCCCCCTCTGCAGTACCGGGGGGCAAAATTCTCGTGATTTTAGTCTGCATCTCGGAAGAGCGCCTCCAAACCGCAGGAGACCACGGAGCCAGGCAGCCAGATGGAAGGGCAAATCAAATGGCATCCCAGCCCACGTCTGGGACACCTGGCCCCCAGGGAACGAGGTCTCCGGCCTTGGGGAGGATAAGGAGGTCGCTTGGCTCAAGATAGCCGTCCAAATCTCGGTAGAACTGCGCGAATCCCCGGAGATCTCAGGAAAAGTCAGCGAGACCCAGGGACACAAGGCACGTGATCTCCGTCGGCATCGCGTTCGAGATCTCCCAACGACGTTGGAGCTCTGGCCCGTTCCTCTAAAACCTGTGGCCACGTGCGCCGTTTCTGAGTTCAAATGTCGACAGAGCTCCACAAACCCTCTTGAGACCTCGGCCCCTTTCCGTGAGATCCGGGGGCGAATCTCAGCTGCTCTCAGTCCAAATCTCGGGAGGTGTCCTCCCCAGCTTCAGGGTTCTCGGGGCTTTTCAGGGAGATTCACAGGCAAACCTCCCGTGATCTCCGGTCGGAGGCGCTGACTCCAATCCTTCGGGATCTCAGGCCAAGGCCTCTCTGTTAGACCGAGGGTTCAACTTCAGCATATCTCAGTCCAAATCTCGGGAGTACTCCTCCAAACCGCGGTCGATCCCAGTCACCTCAGGGAGACCCAGTGTCCAACTCCTGAGCTCTCAATCACCTTTGCGGCAGAACACATCCAATGCTCCTGAGTGCTCACGTCAGGACGGTGCGAACCAGGCTCCAAACCTGAGTGCTTTCGGGCGAACATTGGAGAACAACCCCCATCTCGTCAAACCTCAGGATGCCTCAGTGGCTTCCGCGGGCAATTCGCGGAGGACCTGAATCCCATTCTCAGCAGTGCTTGTCGACATCTCGTCGGACCTCAGGCCCTGGAAGCCAGATCCAGGGCCAAATTCCATGGGGCCACAGTCCAAACCTCGGAACACCGGATCCAAATCCCGTGAGAACACAGGCCTGATCGGCCACTCCCAGGCAAACATCTCGGTTAGGTGTCCGTATCTCAGGACAACTGTGCCAAAGTCTCGGAATGTCAGGTGTACTCGACGAGATCCAGGGGTACATGTCACGTGGTCTCCGTCTGAATGTGCCCCGCCACCTCCGACACTTGGGAGAGTGCTGGTCCAATCCGTGGATGCCAGGAGCCAGTCTCGTGGGATCTGATTCCAAATCGAGCCAGAACTCGTCAAAACCTCTTGAGTGTTTGTGCCCAAGTTAGGGGATCCCGATGCCACTCCGGGGTGATCTCGGCCGATGCCCAGGAGAACCCATCCAAATGTCAACAAACCCTGGCCCTGTCAGGGAGATTCACGGGCATATGTCACGTGATCACGGCCCCAGCCTCGGAAGAACGCACTCAAGTCTCCTGGGGCCACCGGCCATTGGATGAGAAACAGCATCTAAGTTCATCAGACTTCAGGTAAAACGCGGGAATGCTCAGGCAAATCTCGTGGGGATCTCTGGCCCAGTTAGCGAGATCCAGAAGCAATCCCAAGGGGGTTGAAATCCAATTGTCATTAGAACGGAGCCAAAACCCTGAGGTCTCACCCCAGTCAGGGGTCTCGAGCAGATAAACTCATGGGATCGCAGTCTAAATTTTGGAGGCCCTGACCCACATCTCAAGAGATCTCAAGCCCTGCATGCGAGTTCCCAGACACACGTTTCGGCATATCCGTCCAAACCTCGGAAGAGATATGGATATGTCCTGAGATGTCAGGAATGATCAGAGAGATGGTGAGGCACCTGTCTCGTTGATCTTAGTGCGAATCTCGTGAGGAATCTCCGAATCTGGTGGAATCTCCCATCTGTTCGGCCACTCGCAGGACCCGAGGTTACCGGATCGTAGTCCGGACCTCCCCAGAACTCATCCAAATCTCTTGAGACCTCGGGCGCAGTCAGTGAGCTGCAGGGCATAGCTCGCCCCTTCTCAGTCCAAACCGAGGGGACCACATGCAATGTTCGAGTGCTGTCGGGCCCAGTCAGGGAGATTCGGGGTCAAATCTGGCGTCTCCTCCGTCCATGCGTCGGAGGAACGCACTCAATGCTCCTGGGATCTCGGGGAGCTCTATGGGACAAAGAGCGTCTGACTTCAGGGGAGCTCCATCCAAATCTCGGGACGGCTCATGCAAATCTGGTGTGATCCCATGCCCAGTCCTCGAGTTCCAGGGGGCAATGCTCACATGATCTCCATCCCAATTTCAGGAGGGGCCCTGCAGATCCAGAGCGCTCACGTCAAGACATCAAGGCCCCGGTAACGAACCCGCGTGGTTTCAGGCCAAGTCTTGGGGGGAACAAACAGCAAGTCATGGCAGCACAGGCCCCCTCTGCAAGACCCGGGGGCAAACCTCTCATGGTTTTAGTCTGCATCTCGGGAGAGCGCCTCCAAACCGCAGGATACAACGGGGCCAGGCAGCGAGATGGAAAGACAAACCAAGTGGGATCCCAGCACACGTCTGGGGACACCTGGCCCCAATGGAACAAGATCTCGGGCCTTGTGGAGGTTATGGAGGTCGCTTGGCTCAGGATAGTCGTCCAAATCTCGGTAGAACTGCGCGAATGCCCTGAGGTCTCAGGAAACGTCAGCGAGACCCAGGGAGACACGCACATGATCTCCGTCGACATCGCGTTTGCAATCTCCCAACCTCGTGGGAGCTCTGGTGCGTTCCACTACAACCTGTGGCTACGTGCACCGTTTCGGATTTCAAATGTCGCCAGAGCTCCTCAAACCATCTTGAGACTTCGACCCCTTTCGGTGAGATCCGGGGGCGAATCTCAGCTGATCTCAGTCCAAATCTCGGGAGGTCTCCTCCCCAGCTTCAGGGTTCTCGGACAATTTCAGGGAGATTCACAGGCAAAACTCCCATGATCTCCGGTCGGATGCGCTGACTCCAACCCACGGGATCTCAGGCCAAGGCCTCTCTGTTAGACACAGGGTTCAACCTCACAAATCTCAGTCCAAATCTCGGGAGAAAGCCTCCAAACCTCGGTCGACCCCGGTCACCATCAGGGCGACCCAGGGCCCAACTCCTGAGCTCTCAATCACCTTTGCAGCAGAACCCACCCAATGCCCCTGAGTCCTCACGTCCGGACGGTGCGAACCAGGCTCCAAACCTGAGTGCTTTCGTGCGAACCTTGGAGAACAAACCCCATCTTGTCAAAGCTCGGGACCCCTCAGTGGCTTCCGAGGGCAATTCGCAGGGGACCTGAATCCAATTCTCAGGAGTGCTCGTCGACATCTCATGGGACCACAGGCCCAGGAAGCCAGATCCAGGGCCAAATCTCATGGGGCCGCAGTCCACACCTCGGAACACCGGATCCAAATCCTGTGAGAACTCAGGACCCGTCGGACTCTCCCAGGCAAACGTCTCCGTGTAGGTGTCCGAATCTCAGGACAACTGTGCCAAAGCCTCGAAATGTCAGGTGTACTCGCCGAGATCGAGGGGCACATGTCACGTGGTCTCCGTCTGAATGAGGCTCGCCACCTCCGACACTTGTGAGAACGCTGGTCCAATCCGTGAATGCCAGGAGCCAGTCTCGTGGGATCGGATTCCAAATCGAGCTGGAACTCGTCAAAATCTCTTTAGTGGTTTGTGCCCAAGTTATGGAATCCGGGTGATCTCAGCCAAAGTCCAGGAGAACTCATTCAAATGTCAAGAACCCCTGGCCCTGTCAGGGAGATTCACGGACATATGTCACGTGATCACAGCCCCAGGCTCGGAAGAACGCACTCAAATCTTGCGGGGCCACTGTCCGTTGCGTGAGAAACAGCATCTAAGTTCATCTGACTTTAGGCGTAACACGGGAACACACACGCAAATTCCGGGGGGACCTCTGGCCCAGTTAGCGAGATCCAGAAGCAATCCCCAGGGGGTTGAAATCCAATTGTCATTAGAACGAAACCAAATCCCTGAGGTCTCACCCCAGTCAGGGGTCTCAAGCAATTAAACTCATGGGATCGCAGTCTAAATTTTGGAGGCCCTGACCCACATCTCATGAGATCTCAGGCCCTGCCTGCGAGTTCCTGGAAACACGTGTCGGCATATCCGTCCAAATATCGGAAGAGCTATGGAAATGTCCTGAGATGTCAGGAATGATCAGAGAGATCGAGAGGCACCTGTCTCGTTGTTCTCAGGGCGAATCTCACGAGGAATCTCCGAATCTGGTGGAATCTCCGGTCCGTTCGGCCACTGGCAGGGCCCGAGGTCACCGGATCGTAGTCCAGACCTCCCCAGAACTCATCCAAATCTCTTGAGACCTCGGGCGCAGTCAGTGAGCGGCAGGGCAAAGCTCGCCCCTTCTCAGTCCAAACCTAGGGGACCACATGCAATGTTCGAGCACTGTCGGGCCCAGTCAGGGAGATTCGGGATCAAATATGGTGTCTCCTCCGTCCAAGCCTCGGAAGAACTCACTCAAAACTCCTGGGATCTCGGGGAGCTCTGTGGGACAGAGAGCACCTGACTTCAGGGCAGCTCCGTCGAAATCTCGGGACGGCTCATGCAAATCTGCCGTGATCCCATACCCAGTCCTCGAGATCCAGGGGGCAATGCTCACGTGATTTCCATCCCAATTTCAGGAGGGGCCCTGAAGTTCCAGAGGGCTCAGGTCCGGATATCAAGGCCCGGGTTCCAACCCCGCGTGGTTTCAGGCCAAATCTTGGGGGGAACAAACCGCAAGTCATGGCAGCACAGGCCCCCTCTGCAGTACCGGGGGGCAAAATTCTCGTGCTTTTAGTCTGCATCTCGGAAGAGCGCCTCCAAACCGCAGGAGACCACGGAGCCAGGCAGCCAGATGGAAGGGCAAATCAAATGGCATCCCAGCCCACGTCTGGGACACCTGGCCCCCAGGGAACGAGGTCTCCGGCCTTGGGGAGGATAAGGAGGTCGCTTGGCTCAAGATAGCCGTCCAAATCTCGGTAGAACTGCGCGAATCCCCGGAGATCTCAGGAAAAGTCAGCGAGACCCAGGGACACAAGGCACGTGATCTCCGTCGGCATCGCGTTCGAGATCTCCCAACGACGTTGGAGCTCTGGCCCGTTCCTCTAAAACCTGTGGCCACGTGCGCCGTTTCTGAGTTCAAATGTCGACAGAGCTCCACAAACCCTCTTGAGACCTCGGCCCCTTTCCGTGAGATCCGGGGGCGAATCTCAGCTGCTCTCAGTCCAAATCTCGGGAGGTGTCCTCCCCAGCTTCAGGGTTCTCGGGGCTTTTCAGGGAGATTCACAGGCAAACCTCCCGTGATCTCCGGTCGGAGGCGCTGACTCCAATCCTTCGGGATCTCAGGCCAAGGCCTCTCTGTTAGACCGAGGGTTCAACTTCAGCATATCTCAGTCCAAATCTCGGGAGTACTCCTCCAAACCGCGGTCGATCCCAGTCACATCAGGGAGACCCAGTGTCCAACTCCTGAGCTCTCAATCACCTTTGCGGCAGAACACATCCAATGCTCCTGAGTGCTCACGTCAGGACGGTGCGAACCAGGCTCCAAACCTGAGTGCTTTCGGGCGAACATTGGAGAACAACCCCCATCTCGTCAAACCTCAGGATGCCTCAGTGGCTTCCGCGGGCAATTCGCGGAGGACCTGAATCCCATTCTCAGCAGTGCTTGTCGACATCTCGTCGGACCTCAGGCCCTGGAAGCCAGATCCAGGGCCAAATTCCATGGGGCCACAGTCCAAACCTCGGAACACCGGATCCAAATCCCGTGAGAACACAGGCCTGATCGGCCACTCCCAGGCAAACATCTCGGTTAGGTGTCCGTATCTCAGGACAACTGTGCCAAAGTCTCGGAATGTCAGGTGTACTCGACGAGATCCAGGGGTACATGTCACGTGGTCTCCGTCTGAATGTGCCCCGCCACCTCCGACACTTGGGAGAGTGCTGGTCCAATCCGTGGATGCCAGGAGCCAGTCTCGTGGGATCTGATTCCAAATCGAGCCAGAACTCGTCAAAACCTCTTGAGTGTTTGTGCCCAAGTTAGGGGATCCCGATGCCACTCCGGGGTGATCTCGGCCGATGCCCAGGAGAACCCATCCAAATGTCAACAAACCCTGGCCCTGTCAGGGAGATTCACGGGCATATGTCACGTGATCACGGCCCCAGCCTCGGAAGAACGCACTCAAGTCTCCTGGGGCCACCGGCCATTGGATGAGAAACAGCATCTAAGTTCATCAGACTTCAGGTAAAACGCGGGAATGCTCAGGCAAATCTCGTGGGGATCTCTGGCCCAGTTAGCGAGATCCAGAAGCAATCCCAAGGGGGTTGAAATCCAATTGTCATTAGAACGGAGCCAAAACCCTGAGGTCTCACCCCAGTCAGGGGTCTCGAGCAGATAAACTCATGGGATCGCAGTCTAAATTTTGGAGGCCCTGACCCACATCTCAAGAGATCTCAAGCCCTGCATGCGAGTTCCCAGACACACGTTTCGGCATATCCGTCCAAACCTCGGAAGAGATATGGATATGTCCTGAGATGTCAGGAATGATCAGAGAGATGGTGAGGCACCTGTCTCGTTGATCTTAGTGCGAATCTCGTGAGGAATCTCCGAATCTGGTGGAATCTCCCATCTGTTCGGCCACTCGCAGGACCCGAGGTTACCGGATCGTAGTCCGGACCTCCCCAGAACTCATCCAAATCTCTTGAGACCTCGGGCGCAGTCAGTGAGCTGCAGGGCATAGCTCGCCCCTTCTCAGTCCAAACCGAGGGGACCACATGCAATGTTCGAGTGCTGTCGGGCCCAGTCAGGGAGATTCGGGGTCAAATCTGGCGTCTCCTCCGTCCATGCGTCGGAGGAACGCACTCAATGCTCCTGGGATCTCGGGGAGCTCTATGGGACAAAGAGCGTCTGACTTCAGGGGATCTCCATCCAAATCTCGGGACGGCTCATGCAAATCTGGTGTGATCCCATGCCCAGTCCTCGAGTTCCAGGGGGCAATGCTCACATGATCTCCATCCCAATTTCAGGAGGGGCCCTGCAGATCCAGAGCGCTCACGTCAAGACATCAAGGCCCCGGTAACGAACCCGCGTGGTTTCAGGCCAAGTCTTGGGGGGAACAAACAGCAAGTCATGGCAGCACAGGCCCCCTCTGCAAGACCCGGGGGCAAACCTCTCATGGTTTTAGTCTGCATCTCGGGAGAGCGCCTCCAAACCGCAGGATACAACGGGGCCAGGCAGCGAGATGGAAAGACAAACCAAGTGGGATCCCAGCACACGTCTGGGGACACCTGGCCCCAATGGAACAAGATCTCGGGCCTTGTGGAGGTTATGGAGGTCGCTTGGCTCAGGATAGTCGTCCAAATCTCGGTAGAACTGCGCGAATGCCCTGAGGTCTCAGGAAACGTCAGCGAGACCCAGGGAGACACGCACATGATCTCCGTCGACATCGCGTTTGCAATCTCCCAACCTCGTGGGAGCTCTGGTGCGTTCCACTACAACCTGTGGCTACGTGCACCGTTTCGGATTTCAAATGTCGCCAGAGCTCCTCAAACCATCTTGAGACTTCGACCCCTTTCGGTGAGATCCGGGGGCGAATCTCAGCTGATCTCAGTCCAAATCTCGGGAGGTCTCCTCCCCAGCTTCAGGGTTCTCGGACAATTTCAGGGAGATTCACAGGCAAAACTCCCATGATCTCCGGTCGGATGCGCTGACTCCAACCCACGGGATCTCAGGCCAAGGCCTCTCTGTTAGACACAGGGTTCAACCTCACAAATCTCAGTCCAAATCTCGGGAGAAAGCCTCCAAACCTCGGTCGACCCCGGTCACCATCAGGGCGACCCAGGGCCCAACTCCTGAGCTCTCAATCACCTTTGCAGCAGAACCCACCCAATGCCCCTGAGTCCTCACGTCCGGACGGTGCGAACCAGGCTCCAAACCTGAGTGCTTTCGTGCGAACCTTGGAGAACAAACCCCATCTTGTCAAAGCTCGGGACCCCTCAGTGGCTTCCGAGGGCAATTCGCAGGGGACCTGAATCCAATTCTCAGGAGTGCTCGTCGACATCTCATGGGACCACAGGCCCAGGAAGCCAGATCCAGGGCCAAATCTCATGGGGCCGCAGTCCACACCTCGGAACACCGGATCCAAATCCTGTGAGAACTCAGGACCCGTCGGACTCTCCCAGGCAAACGTCTCCGTGTAGGTGTCCGAATCTCAGGACAACTGTGCCAAAGCCTCGAAATGTCAGGTGTACTCGCCGAGATCGAGGGGCACATGTCACGTGGTCTCCGTCTGAATGAGGCTCGCCACCTCCGACACTTGTGAGAACGCTGGTCCAATCCGTGAATGCCAGGAGCCAGTCTCGTGGGATCGGATTCCAAATCGAGCTGGAACTCGTCAAAATCTCTTTAGTGGTTTGTGCCCAAGTTATGGAATCCGGGTGATCTCAGCCAAAGTCCAGGAGAACTCATTCAAATGTCAAGAACCCCTGGCCCTGTCAGGGAGATTCACGGACATATGTCACGTGATCACAGCCCCAGGCTCGGAAGAACGCACTCAAATCTTGCGGGGCCACTGTCCGTTGCGTGAGAAACAGCATCTAAGTTCATCTGACTTTAGGCGTAACACGGGAACACACACGCAAATTCCGGGGGGACCTCTGGCCCAGTTAGCGAGATCCAGAAGCAATCCCCAGGGGGTTGAAATCCAATTGTCATTAGAACGAAACCAAATCCCTGAGGTCTCACCCCAGTCAGGGGTCTCAAGCAATTAAACTCATGGGATCGCAGTCTAAATTTTGGAGGCCCTGACCCACATCTCATGAGATCTCAGGCCCTGCCTGCGAGTTCCTGGAAACACGTGTCGGCATATCCGTCCAAATATCGGAAGAGCTATGGAAATGTCCTGAGTTGTCAGGAATGATCAGAGAGATCGAGAGGCACCTGTCTCGTTGTTCTCAGGGCGAATCTCACGAGGAATCTCCGAATCTGGTGGAATCTCCGGTCCGTTCGGCCACTGGCAGGGCCCGAGGTCACCGGATCGTAGTCCAGACCTCCCCAGAACTCAACCAAATCTCTTGAGACCTCGGGCGCAGTCAGTGAGCGGCAGGGCAAAGCTCGCCCCTTCTCAGTCCAAACCTAGGGGACCACATGCAATGTTCGAGCACTGTCGGGCCCAGTCAGGGAGATTCGGGATCAAATATGGTGTCTCCTCCGTCCAAGCCTCGGAAGAACTCACTCAAAACTCCTGGGATCTCGGGGAGCTCTGTGGGACAGAGAGCACCTGACTTCAGGGGAGCTCCGTCCAAATCTCGGGACGGCTCATGCAAATCTGCCGTGATCCCATACCCAGTCCTCGAGATCCAGGGGGCAATGCTCACGTGATTTCCATCCCAATTTCAGGAGGGGCCCTGAAGTTCCAGAGCGCTCAGGTCCGGATATCAAGGCCCGGGTTCCAACCCCGCGTGGTTTCAGGCCAAATCTTGGGGGGAACAAACCGCAAGTCATGGCAGCACAGGCCCCCTCTGCAGTACCGGGGGGCAAAATTCTCGTGCTTTTAGTCTGCATCTCGGAAGAGCGCCTCCAAACCGCAGGAGACCACGGAGCCAGGCAGCCAGATGGAAGGGCAAATCAAATGGCATCCCAGCCCACGTCTGGGGACACCTGGCCCCCAGGGAACGAGGTCTCCGGCCTTGGGGAGGATAAGGAGGTCGCTTGGCTCAAGATAGCCGTCCAAATCTCGGTAGAACTGCGCGAATCCCCGGAGATCTCAGGAAAAGTCAGCGAGACCCAGGGACACACGGCACGTGATCTCCGTCGGCATCGCGTTCGAGATCTCCCAACGACGTTGGAGCTCTGGCCCGTTCCTCTAAAACCTGTGGCCACGTGCGCCGTTTCTGAGTTCAAATGTCGACAGAGCTCCACAAACCCTCTTGAGACCTCGGCCCCTTTCCGTGAGATCCGGGGGCGAATCTCAGCTGCTCTCAGTCCAAATCTCGGGAGGTGTCCTCCCCAGCTTCAGGGTTCTCGGGGCTTTTCAGGGAGATTCACAGGCAAACCTCCCGTGATCTCCGGTCGGAGGCGCTGACTCCAATCCTTCGGGATCTCAGGCCAAGGCCTCTCTGTTAGACCGAGGGTTCAACTTCAGCATATCTCAGTCCAAATCTCGGGAGTACTCCTCCAAACCGCGGTCGATCCCAGTCACCTCAGGGAGACCCAGTGTCCAACTCCTGAGCTCTCAATCACCTTTGCGGCAGAACTCATCCAATGCTCCTGAGTGCTCACGTCCGGACGGTGCGAACCAGGCTCCAAACCTGAGTGCTTTCGGGCGAACCTTGGAGAACAACCCCCATCTCGTCAAACCTCAGGATGCCTCAGTGGCTTCCGCGGGCAATTCGCGGAGGACCTGAATCCCATTCTCAGCAGTGCTTGTCGACATCTCGTCGGACCTCAGGCCCTGGAAGCCAGATCCAGGGCCAAATTCCATGGGGCCACAGTCCAAACCTCGGAACACCGGATCCAAATCCCGTGAGAACTCAGGCCTGATCGGCCACTCCCAGGCAAACATCTCGGTTAGGTGTCCGTATCTCAGGACAACTGTGCCAAAGTCTCGGAATGTCAGGTGTACTCGACGAGATCCAGGGGTACATGTCACGTGGTCTCCGTCTGAATGTGCCCCGCCACCTCCGACACTTGGGAGAGTGCTGGTCCAATCCGTGGATGCCAGGAGCCAGTCTCGTGGGATCTGATTCCAAATCGAGCCAGAACTCGTCAAAACCTCTTGAGTGTTTGTGCCCAAGTTAGGGGATCCCGATGCCACTCCGGGGTGATCTCGGCCGATGCCCAGGAGAACCCATCCAAATGTCAACAAACCCTGGCCCTGTCAGGGAGATTCACGGGCATATGTCACGTGATCACGGCCCCAGCCTCGGAAGAACGCACTCAAGTCTCCTGGGGCCACCGGCCATTGGATGAGAAACAGCATCTAAGTTCATCAGACTTCAGGTAAAACGCAGGAATGCTCAGGCAAATCTCGTGGGGATCTCTGGCCCAGTTAGCGAGATCCAGAAGCAATCCCAAGGGGGTTGAAATCCAATTGTCATTAGAACGGAGCCAAAACCCTGAGGTCTCACCCCAGTCAGGGGTCTCGAGCAGATAAACTCATGGGATCGCAGTCTAAATTTTGGAGGCCCTGACCCACATCTCAAGAGATCTCAAGCCCTGCATGCGAGTTCCCAGACACACGTTTCGGCATATCCGTCCAAAACTCGGAAGAGATATGGATATGTCCTGAGATGTCAGGAATGATCAGAGAGATGGTGAGGCACCTGTCTCGTTGATCTTAGTGCGAATCTCGTGAGGAATCTCCGAATCTGGTGGAATCTCCCATCTGTTCGGCCACTCGCAGGGCCCGAGGTTACCGGATCGTAGTCCGGACCTCCCCAGAACTCATCCAAATCTCTTGAGACCTCGGGCGCAGTCAGTGAGCTGCAGGGCATAGCTCGCCCCTTCTCAGTCCAAACCGAGGGGACCACATGCAATGTTCGAGTGCTGTCGGGCCCAGTCAGGGAGATTCGGGGTCAAATCTGGCGTCTCCTCCGTCCATGCGTCGGAGGAACGCACTCAATGCTCCTGGGATCTCGGGGAGCTCTATGGGACAAAGAGCGTCTGACTTCAGGGGAGCTCCATCCAAATCTCGGGACGGCTCATGCAAATCTGGTGTGATCCCATGCCCAGTCCTCGAGTTCCAGGGGGCAATGCTCACATGATCTCCATCCCAATTTCAGGAGGGGCCCTGCAGATCCAGAGCGCTCACGTCAAGACATCAAGGCCCCGGTAACGAACCCGCGTGGTTTCAGGCCAAGTCTTGGGGGGAACAAACAGCAAGTCATGGCAGCACAGGCCCCCTCTGCAAGACCCGGGGGCAAACCTCTCATGGTTTTAGTCTGCATCTCGGGAGAGCGCCTCCAAACCGCAGGATACAACGGGGCCAGGCAGCGAGATGGAAAGACAAACCAAGTGGGATCCCAGCACACGTCTGGGGACACCTGGCCCCAATGGAACAAGATCTCGGGCCTTGTGGAGGTTATGGAGGTCGCTTGGCTCAGGATAGTCGTCCAAATCTCGGTAGAACTGCGCGAATGCCCTGAGGTCTCAGGAAACGTCAGCGAGACCCAGGGAGACACGCACATGATCTCCGTCGACATCGCGTTTGCAATCTCCCAACCTCGTGGGAGCTCTGGTGCGTTCCACTACAACCTGTGGCTACGTGCACCGTTTCGGATTTCAAATGTCGCCAGAGCTCCTCAAACCATCTTGAGACTTCGACCCCTTTCGGTGAGATCCGGGGGCGAATCTCAGCTGATCTCAGTCCAAATCTCGGGAGGTCTCCTCCCCAGCTTCAGGGTTCTCGGACAATTTCAGGGAGATTCACAGGCAAAACTCCCATGATCTCCGGTCGGATGCGCTGACTCCAACCCACGGGATCTCAGGCCAAGGCCTCTCTGTTAGACACAGGGTTCAACTTCACAAATCTCAGTCCAAATCTCGGGAGAAAGCCTCCAAACCTCGGTCGACCCCGGTCACCATCAGGGCGACCCAGGGCCCAACTCCTGAGCTCTCAATCACCTTTGCAGCAGAACCCACCCAATGCCCCTGAGTCCTCACGTCCGGACGGTGCGAACCAGGCTCCAAACCTGAGTGCTTTCGTGCGAACCTTGGAGAACAAACCCCATCTTGTCAAAGCTCGGGACCCCTCAGTGGCTTCCGAGGGCAATTCGCAGGGGACCTGAATCCAATTCTCAGGAGTGCTCGTCGACATCTCATGGGACCACAGGCCCAGGAAGCCAGATCCAGGGCCAAATCTCATGGGGCCGCAGTCCACACCTCAGAACACCGGATCCAAATCCTGTGAGAACTCAGGACCCGTCGGACTCTCCCAGGCAAACGTCTCCGTGTAGGTGTCCGAATCTCAGGACAACTGTGCCAAAGCCTCGAAATGTCAGGTGTACTCGCCGAGATCGAGGGGCACATGTCACGTGGTCTCCGTCTGAATGAGGCTCGCCACCTCCGACACTTGTGAGAACGCTGGTCCAATCCGTGAATGCCAGGAGCCAGTCTCGTGGGATCGGATTCCAAATCGAGCTGGAACTCGTCAAAATCTCTTTAGTGGTTTGTGCCCAAGTTATGGAATCCGGGTGATCTCAGCCAAAGTCCAGGAGAACTCATTCAAATGTCAAGAACCCCTGGCCCTGTCAGGGAGATTCACGGACATATGTCACGTGATCACAGCCCCAGGCTCGGAAGAACGCACTCAAATCTTGCGGGGCCACTGTCCGTTGCGTGAGAAACAGCATCTAAGTTCATCTGACTTTAGGCGTAACACGGGAACACACACGCAAATTCCGGGGGGACCTCTGGCCCAGTTAGCGAGATCCAGAAGCAATCCCCAGGGGGTTGAAATCCAATTGTCATTAGAACGAAACCAAATCCCTGAGGTCTCACCCCAGTCAGGGGTCTCAAGCAATTAAACTCATGGGATCGCAGTCTAAATTTTGGAGGCCCTGACCCACATCTCATGAGATCTCAGGCCCTGCCTGCGAGTTCCTGGAAACACGTGTCGGCATATCCGTCCAAATATCGGAAGAGCTATGGAAATGTCCTGAGATGTCAGGAATGATCAGAGAGATCGAGAGGCACCTGTCTCGTTGTTCTCAGGGCGAATCTCACGAGGAATCTCCGAATCTGGTGGAATCTCCGGTCCGTTCGGCCACTGGCAGGGCCCGAGGTCACCGGATCGTAGTCCAGACCTCCCCAGAACTCATCCAAATCTCTTGAGACCTCGGGCGCAGTCAGTGAGCGGCAGGGCAAAGCTCGCCCCTTCTCAGTCCAAACCTAGGGGACCACATGCAATGTTCGAGCACTGTCGGGCCCAGTCAGGGAGATTCGGGATCAAATATGGTGTCTCCTCCGTCCAAGCCTCGGAAGAACTCACTCAAAACTCCTGGGATCTCGGGGAGCTCTGTGGGACAGAGAGCACCTGACTTCAGGGGAGCTCCGTCCAAATCTCGGGACGGCTCATGCAAATCTGCCGTGATCCCATACCCAGTCCTCGAGATCCAGGGGGCAATGCTCACGTGATTTCCATCCCAATTTCAGGAGGGGCCCTGAAGTTCCAGAGCGCTCAGGTCCGGATATCAAGGCCCGGGTTCCAACCCCGCGTGGTTTCAGGCCAAATCTTGGGGGGAACAAACCGCAAGTCATGGCAGCACAGGCCCCCTCTGCAGTACCGGGGGGCAAAATTCTCGTGCTTTTAGTCTGCATCTCGGAAGAGCGCCTCCAAAGCGCAGGAGACCACGGAGCCAGGCAGCCAGATGGAAGGGCAAATCAAATGGCATCCCAGCCCACGTCTGGGGACACCTGGCCCCCAGGGAACGAGGTCTCCGGCCTTGGGGAGGATAAGGAGGTCGCTTGGCTCAAGATAGCCGTCCAAATCTCGGTAGAACTGCGCGAATCCCCGGAGATCTCAGGAAAAGTCAGCGAGACCCAGGGACACACGGCACGTGATCTCCGTCGGCATCGCGTTCGAGATCTCCCAACGACGTTGGAGCTCTGGCCCGTTCCTCTAAAACCTGTGGCCACGTGCGCCGTTTCTGAGTTCAAATGTCGACAGAGCTCCACAAACCCTCTTGAGACCTCGGCCCCTTTCCGTGAGATCCGGGGGCGAATCTCAGCTGCTCTCAGTCCAAATCTCGGGAGGTGTCCTCCCCAGCTTCAGGGTTCTCGGGGCTTTTCAGGGAGATTCACAGGCAAACCTCCCGTGATCTCCGGTCGGAGGCGCTGACTCCAATCCTTCGGGATCTCAGGCCAAGGCCTCTCTGTTAGACCGAGGGTTCAACTTCAGCATATCTCAGTCCAAATCTCGGGAGTACTCCTCCAAACCGCGGTCGATCCCAGTCACCTCAGGGAGACCCAGTGTCCAACTCCTGAGCTCTCAATCACCTTTGCGGCAGAACTCATCCAATGCTCCTGAGTGCTCACGTCCGGACGGTGCGAACCAGGCTCCAAACCTGAGTGCTTTCGGGCGAACCTTGGAGAACAAACCCCATCTCGTCAAACCTCAGGATGCCTCAGTGGCTTCCGCGGGCAATTCGCGGAGGACCTGAATCCCATTCTCAGCAGTGCTTGTCGACATCTCGTCGGACCTCAGGCCCTGGAAGCCAGATCCAGGGCCAAATTCCATGGGGCCACAGTCCAAACCTCGGAACACCGGATCCAAATCCCGTGAGAACTCAGGCCTGATCGGCCACTCCCAGGCAAACATCTCGGTTAGGTGTCCGTATCTCAGGACAACTGTGCCAAAGTCTCGGAATGTCAGGTGTACTCGACGAGATCCAGGGGTACATGTCACGTGGTCTCCGTCTGAATGTGCCCCGCCACCTCCGACACTTGGGAGAGTGCTGGTCCAATCCGTGGATGCCAGGAGCCAGTCTCGTGGGATCTGATTCCAAATCGAGCCAGAACTCGTCAAAACCTCTTGAGTGTTTGTGCCCAAGTTAGGGGATCCCGATGCCACTCCGGGGTGATCTCGGCCGATGCCCAGGAGAACCCATCCAAATGTCAACAAACCCTGGCCCTGTCAGGGAGATTCACGGGCATATGTCACGTGATCACGGCCCCAGCCTCGGAAGAACGCACTCAAGTCTCCTGGGGCCACCGGCCATTGGATGAGAAACAGCATCTAAGTTCATCAGACTTCAGGTAAAACGCGGGAATGCTCAGGCAAATCTCGTGGGGATCTCTGGCCCAGTTAGCGAGATCCAGAAGCAATCCCAAGGGGGTTGAAATCCAATTGTCATTAGAACGGAGCCAAAACCCTGAGGTCTCACCCCAGTCAGGGGTCTCGAGCAGATAAACTCATGGGATCGCAGTCTAAATTTTGGAGGCCCTGACCCACATCTCAAGAGATCTCAAGCCCTGCATGCGAGTTCCCAGACACACGTTTCGGCATATCCGTCCAAAACTCGGAAGAGATATGGATATGTCCTGAGATGTCAGGAATGATCAGAGAGATGGTGAGGCACCTGTCTCGTTGATCTTAGTGCGAATCTCGTGAGGAATCTCCGAATCTGGTGGAATCTCCCATCTGTTCGGCCACTCGCAGGACCCGAGGTTACCGGATCGTAGTCCGGACCTCCCCAGAACTCATCCAAATCTCTTGAGACCTCGGGCGCAGTCAGTGAGCTGCAGGGCATAGCTCGCCCCTTCTCAGTCCAAACCGAGGGGACCACATGCAATGTTCGAGTGCTGTCGGGCCCAGTCAGGGAGATTCGGGGTCAAATCTGGCGTCTCCTCCGTCCATGCGTCGGAGGAACGCACTCAATGCTCCTGGGATCTCGGGGAGCTCTATGGGACAAAGAGCGTCTGACTTCAGGGGAGCTCCATCCAAATCTCGGGACGGCTCATGCAAATCTGGTGTGATCCCATGCCCAGTCCTCGAGTTCCAGGGGGCAATGCTCACATGATCTCCATCCCAATTTCAGGAGGGGCCCTGCAGATCCAGAGCGCTCACGTCAAGACATCAAGGCCCCGGTAACGAACCCGCGTGGTTTCAGGCCAAGTCTTGGGGGGAACAAACAGCAAGTCATGGCAGCACAGGCCCCCTCTGCAAGACCCGGGGGCAAACCTCTCATGGTTTTAGTCTGCATCTCGGGAGAGCGCCTCCAAACCGCAGGATACAACGGGGCCAGGCAGCGAGATGGAAAGACAAACCAAGTGGGATCCCAGCACACGTCTGGGGACACCTGGCCCCAATGGAACAAGATCTCGGGCCTTGTGGAGGTTATGGAGGTCGCTTGGCTCAGGATAGTCGTCCAAATCTCGGTAGAACTGCGCGAATGCCCTGAGGTCTCAGGAAACGTCAGCGAGACCCAGGGAGACACGCACATGATCTCCGTCGACATCGCGTTTGCAATCTCCCAACCTCGTGGGAGCTCTGGTGCGTTCCACTACAACCTGTGGCTACGTGCACCGTTTCGGATTTCAAATGTCGCCAGAGCTCCTCAAACCATCTTGAGACTTCGACCCCTTTCGGTGAGATCCGGGGGCGAATCTCAGCTGATCTCAGTCCAAATCTCGGGAGGTCTCCTCCCCAGCTTCAGGGTTCTCGGACAATTTCAGGGAGATTCACAGGCAAAACTCCCATGATCTCCGGTCGGATGCGCTGACTCCAACCCACGGGATCTCAGGCCAAGGCCTCTCTGTTAGACACAGGGTTCAACTTCACAAATCTCAGTTCAAATCTCGGGAGAAAGCCTCCAAACCTCGGTCGACCCCGGTCACCATCAGGGCGACCCAGGGCCCAACTCCTGAGCTCTCAATCACCTTTGCAGCAGAACCCACCCAATGCTCCTGAGTCCTCACGTCCGGACGGTGCGAACCAGGCTCCAAACCTGAGTGCTTTCGTGCGAACCTTGGAGAACAAACCCCATCTTGTCAAAGCTCGGGACCCCTCAGTGGCTTCCGAGGGCAATTCGCAGGGGACCTGAATCCAATTCTCAGGAGTGCTCGTCTACATCTCATGGGACCACAGGCCCAGGAAGCCAGATCCAGGGCCAAATCTCATGGGGCCGCAGTCCACACCTCGGAACACCGGATCCAAATCCTGTGAGAACTCAGGACCCGTCGGACACTCCCAGGCAAACGTCTCCGTGTAGGTGTCCGAATCTCAGGACAACTGTGCCAAAGCCTCGAAATGTCAGGTGTACTCGCCGAGATCGAGGGGCACATGTCACGTGGTCTCCGTCTGAATGAGGCTCGCCACCTCCGACACTTGTGAGAACGCTGGTCCAATCCGTGAATGCCAGGAGCCAGTCTCGTGGGATCTGATTCCAAATCGAGCTGGAACTCGTCAAAATCTCTTTAGTGGTTTGTGCCCAAGTTATGGAATCCGGGTGATCTCAGCCAAAGTCCAGGAGAACTCATTCAAATGTCAAGAACCCCTGGCCCTGTCAGGGAGATTCACGGACATATGTCACGTGATCACAGCCCCAGGCTCGGAAGAACGCACTCAAATCTTGCGGGGCCACTGTCCGTTGCGTGAGAAACAGCATCTAAGTTCATCTGACTTTAGGCGTAACACGGGAACACACACGCAAATTCCGGGGGGACCTCTGGCCCAGTTAGCGAGATCCAGAAGCAATCCCCAGGGGGTTGAAATCCAATTGTCATTAGAACGAAACCAAATCCCTGAGGTCTCACCCCAGTCAGGGGTCTCAAGCAATTAAACTCATGGGATCGCAGTCTAAATTTTGGAGGCCCTGACCCACATCTCATGAGATCTCAGGCCCTGCCTGCGAGTTCCTGGAAACACGTGTCGGCATATCCGTCCAAATATCGGAAGAGCTATGGAAATGTCCTGAGATGTCAGGAATGATCAGAGAGATCGAGAGGCACCTGTCTCGTTGTTCTCAGGGCGAATCTCACGAGGAATCTCCGAATCTGGTGGAATCTCCGGTCCGTTCGGCCACTGGCAGGGCCCGAGGTCACCGGATCGTAGTCCAGACCTCCCCAGAACTCATCCAAATCTCTTGAGAACTCGGGCGCAGTCAGTGAGCGGCAGGGCAAAGCTCCCCCTTCTCAGTCCAAACCTAGGGGACCACATGCAATGTTCGAGCACTGTCGGGCCCAGTCAGGGAGATTCGGGATCAAATATGGTGTCTCCTCCGTCCAAGCCTCGGAAGAACTCACTCAAAACTCCTGGGATCTCGGGGAGCTCTGTGGGACAGAGAGCACCTGACTTCAGGGGAGCTCCGTCCAAATCTCGGGACGGCTCATGCAAATCTGCCGTGATCCCATACCCAGTCCTCGAGATCCAGGGGGCAATGCTCACGTGATTTCCATCCCAATTTCAGGAAGGGCCCTGAAGTTCCAGAGCGCTCAGGTCCGGATATCAAGGCCCGGGTTCCAACCCCGCGTGGTTTCAGGCCAAATCTTGGGGGGAACAAACCGCAAGTCATGGCAGCACAGGCCCCCTCTGCAGTACCGGGGGGCAAAATTCTCGTGCTTTTAGTCTGCATCTCGGAAGAGCGCCTCCAAAGCGCAGGAGACCACGGAGCCAGGCAGCCAGATGGAAGGGCAAATCAAATGGCATCCCAGCCCACGTCTGGGGACACCTGGCCCCCAGGGAACGAGGTCTCCGGCCTTGGGGAGGATAAGGAGGTCGCTTGGCTCAAGATAGCCGTCCAAATCTCGGTAGAACTGCGCGAATCCCCGGAGATCTCAGGAAAAGTCAGCGAGACCCAGGGACACACGGCACGTGATCTCCGTCGGCATCGCGTTCGAGATCTCCCAACGACGTTGGAGCTCTGGCCCGTTCCTCTAAAACCTGTGGCCACGTGCGCCGTTTCTGAGTTCAAATGTCGACAGAGCTCCACAAACCCTCTTGAGACCTCGGCCCCTTTCCGTGAGATCCGGGGGCGAATCTCAGCTGCTCTCAGTCCAAATCTCGGGAGGTGTCCTCCCCAGCTTCAGGGTTCTCGGGGCTTTTCAGGGAGATTCACAGGCAAACCTCCCGTGATCTCCGGTCGGAGGCGCTGACTCCAAACCTTCGGGATCTCAGGCCAAGGCCTCTCTGTTGGACCGAGGGTTCAACTTCAGCATATCTCAGTCCAAATCTCGGGAGTACTCCTCCAAACCGCGGTCGATCCCAGTCACCTCAGGGAGACCCAGTGTCCAACTCCTGAGCTCTCAATCACCTTTGCGGCAGAACTCATCCAATGCTCCTGAGTGCTCACGTCCGGACGGTGCGAACCAGGCTCCAAACCTGAGTGCTTTCGGGCGAACCTTGGAAAACAAACCCCATCTCGTCAAACCTCAGGATGCCTCAGTGGCTTCCGCGGGCAATTCGCGGAGGACCTGAATCCCATTCTCAGCAGTGCTTGTCGACATCTCGTCGGACCTCAGGCCCTGGAAGCCAGATCCAGGGCCAAATTCCATGGGGCCACAGTCCAAACCTCGGAACACCGGATCCAAATCCCGTGAGAACTCAGGCCTGATCGGCCACTCCCAGGCAAACATCTCGGTTAGGTGTCCGTATCTCAGGACAACTGTGCCAAAGTCTCGGAATGTCAGGTGTACTCGACGAGATCCAGGGGTACATGTCACGTGGTCTCCGTCTGAATGTGCCCCGCCACCTCCGACACTTGGGAGAGTGCTGGTCCAATCCGTGGATGCCAGGAGCCAGTCTCGTGGGATCTGATTCCAAATCGAGCCAGAACTCGTCAAAACCTCTTGAGTGTTTGTGCCCAAGTTAGGGGATCCCGATGCCACTCCGGGGTGATCTCGGCCGATGCCCAGGAGAACCCATCCAAATGTCAACAAACCCTGGCCCTGTCAGGGAGATTCACGGGCATATGTCACGTGATCACGGCCCCAGCCTCGGAAGAACGCACTCAAGTCTCCTGGGGCCACCGGCCATTGGATGAGAAACAGCATCTAAGTTCATCAGACTTCAGGTAAAACGCGGGAATGCTCAGGCAAATCTCGTGGGGATCTCTGGCCCAGTTAGCGAGATCCAGAAGCAATCCCAAGGGGGTTGAAATCCAATTGTCATTAGAACGGAGCCAAAACCCTGAGGTCTCACCCCAGTCAGGGGTCTCGAGCAGATAAACTCATGGGATCGCAGTCTAAATTTGGAGGCCCTGACCCACATCTCAAGAGATCTCAAGCCCTGCATGCGAGTTCCCAGACACACGTTTCGGCATATCCGTCCAAAACTCGGAAGAGATATGGATATGTCCTGAGATGTCAGGAATGATCAGAGAGATGGTGAGGCACCTGTCTCGTTGATCTTAGTGCGAATCTCGTGAGGAATCTCCGAATCTGGTGGAATCTCCCATCTGTTCAGCCACTCGCAGGGCCCGAGGTTACCGGATCGTAGTCCGGACCTCCCCAGAACTCATCCAAATCTCTTGAGACCTCGGGCGCAGTCAGTGAGCTGCAGGGCATAGCTCGCCCCTTCTCAGTCCAAACCGAGGGGACCACATGCAATGTTCGAGTGCTGTCGGGCCCACTCAGGGAGATTCGGGGTCAAATCTGGCGTCTCCTCCGATCATGCGTCGGAGGAACGCACTCAATGCTCCTGGGATCCCGGGGAGCTCTATGGGACAAAGAGCGTGTGACTTCAGGGGAGCTCCATCCAAATCTCGGGACGGCTCATGCAAATCTGGTGTGATCCCATGCCCAGTCCTCGAGTTCCAGGGGTCAATGCTCACATGATCTCCATCCCAATTTCAGGAGGGGCCCTGCAGATCCAGAGCGCTCACGTCAAGACATCAAGGCCCCGGTAACGAACCCGCGTGGTTTCAGGCCAAGTCTTGGGGGGAACAAACAGCAAGTCATGGCAGCACAGGCCCCCTCTGCAAGACCCGGGGGCAAACCTCTCATGGTTTTAGTCTGCATCTCGGGAGAGCGCCTCCAAACCGCAGGATACAACTGGGCCAGGCAGCGAGATGGAAAGACAAACCAAGTGGGATCCCAGCACACGTCTGGGGACACCTGGCCCCAATGGAACAAGATCTCGGGCCTTGTGGAGGTTATGGAGGTCGCTTGGCTCAGGATAGTCGTCCAAATCTCGGTAGAACTGCGCGAATGCCCTGAGGTCTCAGGAAACGTCAGCGAGACCCATGGAGACACGCACATGATCTCCGTCGACATCGCGTTTGCAATCTCCCAACCTCGTGGGAGCTCTGGTGCGTTCCACTACAACCTGTGGCTACGTGCACCGTTTCGGATTTCAAATGTCGCCAGAGCTCCTCAAACCATCTTGAGACTTCGACCCCTTTCGGTGAGATCCGGGGGCGAATCTCAGCTGATCTCAGTCCAAATCTCGGGAGGTCTCCTCCCCAGCTTCAGGGTTCTCGGACAATTTCAGGGAGATTCACAGGCAAAACTCCCATGATCTCCGGTCGGATGCGCTGACTCCAACCCACGGGATCTCAGGCCAAGGCCTCTCTGTTAGACACAGGGTTCAACTTCACAAATCTCAGTTCAAATCTCGGGAGAAAGCCTCCAAACCTCGGTCGACCCCGGTCACCATCAGGGCGACCCAGGGCCCAACTCCTGAGCTCTCAATCACCTTTGCAGCAGAACCCACCCAATGCTCCTGAGTCCTCACGTCCGGACGGTGCGAACCAGGCTCCAAACCTGAGTGCTTTCGTGCGAACCTTGGAGAACAAACCCCATCTTGTCAAAGCTCGGGACCCCTCAGTGGCTTCCGAGGGCAATTCGCAGGGGACCTGAATCCAATTCTCAGGAGTGCTCGTCGACATCTCATGGGACCACAGGCCCAGGAAGCCAGATCCAGGGCCAAATCTCATGGGGCCGCAGTCCACACCTCGGAACACCGGATCCAAATCCTGTGAGAACTCAGGACCCGTCGGACACTCCCAGGCAAACGTCTCCGTGTAGGTGTCCGAATCTCAGGACAACTGTGCCAAAGCCTCGAAATGTCAGGTGTACTCGCCGAGATCGAGGGGCACATGTCACGTGGTCTCCGTCTGAATGAGGCTCGCCACCTCCGACACTTGTGAGAACGCTGGTCCAATCCGTGAATGCCAGGAGCCAGTCTCGTGGGATCGGATTCCAAATCGAGCTGGAACTCGTCAAAATCTCTTTAGTGGTTTGTGCCCAAGTTATGGAATCCGGGTGATCTCAGCCAAAGTCCAGGAGAACTCATTCAAATGTCAAGAACCCCTGGCCCTGTCAGGGAGATTCACGGACATATGTCACGTGATCACAGCCCCAGGCTCGGAAGAACGCACTCAAATCTTGCGGGGCCACTGTCCGTTGCGTGAGAAACAGCATCTAAGTTCATCTGACTTTAGGCGTAACACGGGAACACACACGCAAATTCCGGGGGGACCTCTGGCCCAGTTAGCGAGATCCAGAAGCAATCCCCAGGGGGTTGAAATCCAATTGTCATTAGAACGAAACCAAATCCCTGAGGTCTCACCCCAGTCAGGGGTCTCAAGCAATTAAACTCATGGGATCGCAGTCTAAATTTTGGAGGCCCTGACCCACATCTCATGAGATCTCAGGCCCTGCCTGCGAGTTCCTGGAAACACGTGTCGGCATATCCGTCCAAATATCGGAAGAGCTATGGAAATGTCCTGAGATGTCAGGAATGATCAGAGAGATCGAGAGGCACCTGTCTCGTTGTTCTCAGGGCGAATCTCACGAGGAATCTCCGAATCTGGTGGAATCTCCGGTCCGTTCGGCCACTGGCAGGGCCCGAGGTCACCGGATCGTAGTCCAGACCTCCCCAGAACTCATCCAAATCTCTTGAGACCTCGGGCGCAGTCAGTGAGCGGCAGGGCAAAGCTCGCCCCTTCTCAGTCCAAACCTAGGGGACCACATGCAATGTTCGAGCACTGTCGGGCCCAGTCAGGGAGATTCGGGATCAAATATGGTGTCTCCTCCGTCCAAGCCTCGGAAGAACTCACTCAAAACTCCTGGGATCTCGGGGAGCTCTGTGGGACAGAGAGCACCTGACTTCAGGGGAGCTCCGTCCAAATCTCGGGACGGCTCATGCAAATCTGCCGTGATCCCATACCCAGTCCTCGAGATCCAGGGGGCAATGCTCACGTGATTTCCATCCCAATTTCAGGAGGGGCCCTGAAGTTCCAGAGCGCTCAGGTCCGGATATCAAGGCCCGGGTTCCAACCCCGCGTGGTTTCAGGCCAAATCTTGGGGGGAACAAACCGCAAGTCATGGCAGCACAGGCCCCCTCTGCAGTACCGGGGGGCAAAATTCTCGTGCTTTTAGTCTGCATCTCGGAAGAGCGCCTCCAAAGCGCAGGAGACCACGGAGCCAGGCAGCCAGATGGAAGGGCAAATCAAATGGGATCCCAGCCCACGTCTGGGGACACCTGGCCCCCAGGGAACGAGGTCTCCGGCCTTGGGGAGGATAAGGACGTCGCTTGGCTCAAGATAGCCGTCCAAATCTCGGTAGAACTGCGCGAATCCCCGGAGATCTCAGGAAAAGTCAGCGAGACCCAGGGACACACGGCACGTGATCTCCGTCGGCATCGCGTTCGAGATCTCCCAACGACGTTGGAGCTCTGGCCCGTTCCTCTAAAACCTGTGGCCACGTGCGCCGTTTCTGAGTTAAATGTCGACAGAGCTCCACAAACCCTCTTGAGACCTCGGCCCCTTTCCGTGAGATCCGGGGGCGAATCTCAGCTGCTCTCAGTCCAAATCTCGGGAGGTGTCCTCCCCAGCTTCAGGGTTCTCGGGGCTTTTCAGGGAGATTCACAGGCAAACCTCCCGTGATCTCCGGTCGGAGGCGCTGACTCCAATCCTTCGGGATCTCAGGCCAAGGCCTCTCTGTTAGACCGAGGGTTCAACTTCAGCATATCTCAGTCCAAATCTCGGGAGTACTCCTCCAAACCGCGGTCGATCCCAGTCACCTCAGGGAGACCCAGTGTCCAACTCCTGAGCTCTCAATCACCTTTGCGGCAGAACTCATCCAATGCTCCTGAGTGCTCACGTCCGGACGGTGCGAACCAGGCTCCAAACCTGAGTGCTTTCGGGCGAACCTTGGAGAACAAACCCCATCTCGTCAAACCTCAGGATGCCTCAGTGGCTTCCGCGGGCAATTCGCGGAGGACCTGAATCCCATTCTCAGCAGTGCTTGTCGACATCTCGTCGGACCTCAGGCCCTGGAAGCCAGATCCAGGGCCAAATTCCATGGGGCCACAGTCCAAACCTCGGAACACCGGATCCAAATCCCGTGAGAACTCAGGCCTGATCGGCCACTCCCAGGCAAACATCTCGGTTAGGTGTCCGTATCTCAGGACAACTGTGCCAAAGTCTCGGAATGTCAGGTGTACTCGACGAGATCCAGGGGTACATGTCACGTGGTCTCCGTCTGAATGTGCCCCGCCACCTCCGACACTTGGGAGAGTGCTGGTCCAATCCGTGGATGCCAGGAGCCAGTCTCGTGGGATCTGATTCCAAATCGAGCCAGAACTCGTCAAAACCTCTTGAGTGTTTGTGCCCAAGTTACGGGATCCCGATGCCACTCCGGGGTGATCTCGGCCGATGCCCAGGAGAACCCATCCAAATGTCAACAAACCCTGGCCCTGTCAGGGAGATTCACGGGCATATGTCACGTGATCACGGCCCCAGCCTCGGAAGAACGCACTCAAGTCTCCTGGGGCCACCGGCCATTGGATGAGAAACAGCATCTAAGTTCATCAGACTTCAGGTAAAACGCAGGAATGCTCAGGCAAATCTCGTGGGGATCTCTGGCCCAGTTAGCGAGATCCAGAAGCAATCCCAAGGGGGTTGAAATCCAATTGTCATTAGAACGGAGCCAAAACCCTGAGGTCTCACCCCAGTCAGGGGTCTCGAGCAGATAAACTCATGGGATCGCAGTCTAAATTTTGGAGGCCCTGACCCACATCTCAAGAGATCTCAAGCCCTGCATGCGAGTTCCCAGACACACGTTTCGGCATATCCGTCCAAAACTCGGAAGAGATATGGATATGTCCTGAGATGTCAGGAATGATCAGAGAGATGGTGAGGCACCTGTCTCGTTGATCTTAGTGCGAATCTCGTGAGGAATCTCCGAATCTGGTGGAATCTCCCATCTGTTCGGCCACTCGCAGGGCCCGAGGTTACCGGATCGTAGTCCGGACCTCCCCAGAACTCATCCAAATCTCTTGAGACCTCGGGCGCAGTCAGTGAGCTGCAGGGCATAGCTC